>NC_085940.1:19465000-19766666 GCF_963556715.1 Cydia fagiglandana
TGCTCATAAGGGAGTACCAGCTTCCAGTCAAATTGAGCTGTCAGACGATACTTATTCTTAGAGTAACGGAAAAGTTTATCATTTTCAATTTTAAAGTTTGGAAAGAGAGAAGGTTTTTCAGATACCTTTTTATATATATCAAGATACCAAGGGTCTTGAGTAGTAACAGAATTTATAGAACTGACATGAATACGAGAAAGACAGTCAGGTATGACATGTTCTTTGCCCTTTCGATGAATAATTTCAAAGTTAAATTGACTTAATCTACACGCCCATCGATTTAATCGTCCAGTAGGGTTTTTTAAGTTTTGGAACCATTTTAAAGATGCATGATCAGTTATAATATAGCATTTTCTCCCTTCTACATATGCACGAAATTGCTCGAGACCATAAATCACAGCTAAGAGTTCGCGCTCAGTAGCCGAATAGTTCGTCTCTGGTTGGTTGAGTGTACGGCTGCAGTATGCGATCGGATGATCGATCCCATTATAAGACTGAGTCAAGACCGCGCCTACGGCGTAAGAAGATGCATCCGTATGTATATAGAAGCTTTCATTAAAGTTAGGGCATTTAAGAATAGGAGAAGAAACTAAGGCAGATTTAAGTATGTTAAAAGAATCGTTAACTTCATTTGTCCATTCAAATTTTACTTTCTTACTCGTTAAGCGAGATAAGGGACGAGCTATCTTTGCGAAATTATTAATGAAACGACGGTACCAACCGCACATTCCAAGAAAACGTTTAATATCCTTAGCATCTTTAGGCGTAGGAAAATTTAAAATTACATCAATTTTAGATGGATCGGTTCGCAGACCGTATCTATCAACTAAATATCCTAGATATTTCAGTTCACTCCTACAGAAGGATGACTTTTTCATATTAATAGTTAAATTTGCTGATTTTAATTTTTCAAAAACCGCTTTAAGTAATCTTATGTGTTCATCGAAATCGGAAGTACAAATAATTATGTCATCAATATAACAGAAGACTTTGTGATCAAAATGTGAAGTAAAGAGGTTATCCATGAGACGTTGCATAGTCGCAGAAGCGCCTACCAAACCAAAACACATTCTATTATAGTGGAATAACCCTTTTCCTGGTACAGTAAAACTAGTTTTCTCCTTGGAGTCTTCACTAAGAGGAATCTGATGATATGCCGCACTCAAATCAAGAGAGGTAAGGAATTTCGCATCGCGTAAATTATCCAGTATGTATTGAACATGTGGTACGGGATACGCATCAGATTTTGAAACTGCATTTACTTTTCTACTATCTAAACAAAGTCTTAAGTCTCCGTTAGGTTTTTCCACCATAACGACAGGAGAATTCCATGGGGAATGAGAAGGTTCGACAATTCCTTCTTTCAGCATACGATCTACCTCTTTAGCTAGTGCAGCTTGTTTAAAATGACTAAGTCGATAATATTTTTGTTTTATCGGAGGAGTATCTCCGGTATTTATAACATGTTCAATTAAGTGAGTCTTTCCCAAACCAACCTTATCAGTATCAATTTGATCAAAAAGAGATTTAGTAGCCTCAAGTCGAGACTTTTGTTCAGAAGATAAAGAGTCATAAGTAGTAAGTCCTGTCTCTGACGGTAAAGCGTCAAGACTAGCAATATAATGAGAATCAGTTTTTTCTATATCAGTAATGAGACCTGGAGCTAATCCATAGGCTCTCCAAAAGTTTAAACCAAGTACCATTGGAGTGGCAATCTCCGGTTGAATATTAAAGTGTATAAGTTTAACTTGACCTTTATAATTTACTGGTAAAACCATATATTCAGTAGATACGATTCGATGATCGTCAGCTACGTTCACCATAACAGGTTTCGTATGTTTTTGAACAGGAATCCCACCTGTGGCGAATACTAAATGGCTGTTGTGGCCCAGGAAACTAACACTGGCACCACAATCTAACAATGCCTTGAAATTCAAGTTAAGTATATTCAATAGCGCATATACCCTATTGTCTCCCTTTGGAGGATTAAAGAAAATCGTCTTTTCTGCGCGAAAGGGAGCAGAAGATCGACATTTAGTATTAGCAGAAAAGACCTTATTTAGTTTTTTGTCTTAGAGTTACATTTAACACATTCGGGAGTTTTCACCCCTTTTTCTCCACATTTAAAGCAAACGATATCTCTAGAGCTCTTGCACTCTTTAGTGTTATGGTTGGACCTACCACATCGAAAACATTTTAGTTGAGAAGAGCTTTGTGCTACCGTAGCAACAAAGTTTTTGGAAGAATTAGGAAAACGAGACTGGAAGGACCTATTCCTAGGTTCAACGTTCTTTGGTGGATGTTCTGATGAAGAATTATTTGACTGGTTTGATAAAACCGGTTCACGAAATTGTTTAGCCTTAACCTGAGCTAGTTCTATGCGTTTACACAACGACTTCAACTGCTCAATCGATCCTATGTCATGTAAAGCTAAATCTTTGGAATACTCCGGACGAATGTTTCTCATCATAGTATCCAGCTTTTCTTGTTCAGGAACCTCTTTTGCTAGACGCTCATACATTCCTAGAATGGTCGATACGAAATAAACAATAGTTTCAGACTTGGCTTGAGTCCTAGCCCGTATTTCCTGTAACAACTGATGATCCAAATCAGGTATATCAAATTCATCTTGTAAAGCCGCGGTGACTTCTTTATAAGTAGTAAGTTTCGTACGTTGCGACCGGAACCACGACAACGCAGGACCTTCGAGAATCTCAGGAAAACCTCTATATATTCGGCTTTCAGAAATTCTTCTAGCATCTCGCAACTCTTCGAGGCGAGACAGGAAAGTACGAACACAAGTGTCACCTTTAAATTTCAAATTTAAAGAATTTATATTAAAAGTCTTATCCGTTTTGTAAATAATCTCCCTAACAATACGAGATTCGTTAGGAGATTGAAAGTCATCATCCGAACCAGACGACGCAGAAGAGCCTTGCTCATTTAACCGATCCAATAAAGAGGTAATTAACGTTTTCAACAGAAGTACCGCTTCGGTCTCCTGAGGCAACCGTGAAATACGACACAATAGATATTTGCAACGCGAGGATAGCCTGTCGATCGCCGCTGCTGATAATTCTCCTTTTGCTTCTAACTCTATCTCCTCTACCTTATGCTGACAGAGTTCTAATTCGGAAGCTTCATTACTTATTACCAAGTCCTGGAACTTTAGACTACCCTTTTTGGCTAAATCTGCAGTCTGTTTTAAAGCTTGACACAGACTGGATCTACGTGAGATGGGATTAACCGGAAGTCTGCGAATCGCTAATTCATGTGACATTTCGTCTTTATGTAAATGGGTGATTTTACAACCAGCTTTTATGAAATCCATTTTTCGAGATTGATATGTAATATCAGAAGTAAGTCAGTTTCAGGTATAGAGTTATAATATTTTAAAGATAAGTTAAAATTTTATTAGATTTTAACCCTTTTAAAGTATTTTAAAATATTGAGAAAATCTCTTTAAGTATAGCTAATTATTTAGCGTATAAAGTATAGCTTTATTTATAAATTGGTTAAATTTATAAGTTTAACCTCCAACACAAACAACACTTTCAAACAACAATTTGCAATTCCCTTTACATATAAAAACCTTAATACTAAAATATTTCTAAAATGTTTCACTTGGAAATGTCATACTCCATAGGCCCCACGTTGGGCGCCACTGTAATAGGGGAGGGTGAGCTCTGGGTAAGTGGTCCAGAACCCCCAAGATCTACCTACTTAAAAATTCAAAAATGCTTACGGCTAACTACGAGCATAGATAGGGTCGTGGTTTCTGCCACTATGGAGTGAGAATAGATATCCAAATATTTAAAGTAGGACGCCAGGATACTATACTCATCAAACGTATGACATATCCAAATGAAAATACAAATTTATTTACTAAATACTTTTATTCACTTTACATCACAATAAGACCTGCTGCGGCCTCGAGACTTAACATTTAAATTACGTACCGTAACTATTACTAATTAAATTTAACTTAAGTACATCTCAGGCATATTTGGGCCTGTAATACACACAAAATCCTACATAGGAATTGCAGGTTTCATATTAATAATAGAATTTACCATGTAGAAAGTTCACGTTAAAAAGAAATTCAGACTTAAATATTGTTTATCCTTTCCAGCAAAGGAACACAGTCACTAATGTAAATATAAGTTTTTAACTCACAGTTTTATCGAATAAACACTTCACCTCGAGTCCAAAAATTAAGTGGAGAAGACGGCTTCCCCTCTAGCATGGTGCGACACCACCCTAGATCTTCCAAAAGCCATAGGGCCAAGAAGATGAAGAAGGCAAGCCAAGGGACAGGCCAAGCCAAGAAGGGACCCTAGAAACAAAGAAAATGTTCTAGGTTTTAGCGAGGTTATGTTATAAAAAAATATATTATATTTTTAATTTAATTGGGACAAAGCGCGATTTAGCTTGCGGACATAATGAGATTAAAAATCCTTACCGGTTTCTAAGCCGAGTCCCTTATATTAGACACCAGACGTGGCGACGTAGGCACACGCGGTGAAACAAAATGATGCCTCATATTTGTAAAGGGATTGCTGGAAAATCACACCAAAACACGACATTAGCTAATTGCAATTGACAATAAACAACTTCGCCTTTCCTTCCGTATATTTAGAAAGTGTGGACAACTCACCAAGTTGGTTTGAAAGAGGTGAAAAGGTTATGCCGCCATTACCGGCGCATAGGAAGCTAGGTTAATCATATTTTGGGCCAAGCTGGAACAAAATATATCCACGATTAAAACATTGAACACCGAATTTAACTGAGTTTTAGGAAATACAATCTTTAAATAAAATACATACCCCATGAATCAATTGCCGACATGATGTACAAATTACGTCTTACATCTTGTCTCGAAAGATAGTAATGATGAAGCGAAATTGGAAATGGCAAAAGCCACAGACAAAGTGGTGAATGGAAAACCTCCCATTCAATGACATCGCAACTGACCGGATCCAATTTACAGAAAACCGAAGTCACCAAAAATAAAAAGAATTACTAATTTCGAAAGCTAAAAATAAGGACATTATTTATAACTACGAATTGCAAAATATAAAAGAACACATACCAAATGTTTATTCATAAATACTCTTTATGTATGACTGATTGCTTGTGCCAAACCACAGACAACAAACCAACTGTCATTGACAGACGTCAATGTTTACTACGACAGAAAACAACACCGATTCAACCCGTTTTACCAAGTTAAAGTTATTTCCACGTAGTATTTCCATGTTACAATATATTTCAATTGTGAAATGTGTAAACTCCAAAGAAAACAAGGTATTTATGTCCCAGCACAATGCAGGAACGAACAATGGATGCGCTAAATGCGACGATTTATAGATGATTGATGACCTACCATTCCGGTAAGTTTTATCCTCTAAATATAGCCAAAAGCGTATATGTGAAGATTAAAAACAACATTACTGGTCTCCGACCTTGACCTATCTACTCTAATACCCGTGTAGAACGTATATCAACCACCAAATTCTTACCAAACAAACATCTACTTTTCTAACCTATAAAGTGCCTATCTATAATAACATTCAGACGTTTATAACACTGGGTGCCTACCCTAAAGTGTTACAATCTAAACAAATTACTCCAAAACTTAATATTATTTATTGAAATCATCACATTCGGCCATCAGACATCGTGCTGCCACTGGCGCACGTACGTAAAATACAAAGCAATATAATAATAGCAAGCTAAGCTATCCAAGGATTAACAATTTGTTAGATCATTAATTTAAGTAGTATAATTAATATACTTAAAACATACCTGGTTCAATAATGTAGCTATGAAATCATTATCATCACTAGATATATCCGGTACATCTCTAATCATCACATTCGCAAAATGAATATAATACTCGACATCGCATTTTGCTAACTAAATACTTAAAGATCACATAATAAAGAACTTTTACATTTACTCACTATCGTTGTTACGGTGGACATTATCTGTTTTTAAGGGTTCTAATTTGCAATTGTCAATATCGTGTCCAACCCTAAAACATTTCTTGCATTTAATAATTGGCTTGGGACATTTGTAGAACGGATGTCCTTTCTCTCTACAATTATAACATATTCCTGTAATCTCATTCGAAGTGGGCTGTGCTCCTTTAGTGTTACTCGAGTTATTACTTCTATTAACGTTACGATCACTATCTTTATTATTGACAAAAGATGGGGTAGTGCGTTGAGAGCAGAGGTAATTGAGCAGATCTTCCGGTTCTGTACAGTTTTGAGCCTGAGCTCCACTCCTAACTGTTCGGTCACCAATACCATGCACGATACAATCAATGGCTTTCTTTCCCTTAATTTCACACCTATTAAGTAAGCCTAGTTTTGCATAAAAGTACTCGCGATAGCTTTCATCAGTCCGGGACGTGCGTGCCAACATTTCTTCAAGAAGGCGGCCGTAATTCTCTTTTGCAATGAAAAATGAACAGTTTGTTTCTCCTCCCATCCGTATATGGTTCTACACTCGTTGACCTTATTGATCCAGATTTCGATAGTCTGGGCTTTGTTCGTGGGGTTAAATTCAGGTACCACATTGTTCATATTGTTACTGCTTAAGGTAAAGCTCTTACTTGGTTCACTTTTCCAGGTAGCGAGTAGCTTGATGACGTCTCTTGTAGTCATCCGACTCGATTTTCGATGAGGACTACTATCACTTGAGGATGAACTCGACGACCTCCTGCGTCGCTTCTTTCGTTTGCGTTTCGGTAGCCGTGGCGTATACGATGTACCGGCACGCTCATCGTCATCTGAAGCCATGGTCTTACTGCAATCATTAATCTCTACTGACTGTATCAGTTTCTTTTTAAAAAATATGGGGAAATCTGTTAATGTAATTTATTCTATTATTCCAACTACTTTGTTATTAGGTACTATGATTATTGTTTTCTCATAAAACATATTAAAAAATAAGCCAAAAATATATGTATTATAAAATTAAGTTCACGACTTAATCAAACGAGTAATTACTAGTGTCAACTATATTAAAAGCCACGAGACATGCACAGCTATTACGTAATATGTATATTGCTAGCAAAACTTTTCATTCATTCATTTGTGTATGATCAATTATACTCTCTTTATTTATCTTTCGTCTTAAGTTAGGTTTGTTATAATATGAATATAAAAGTCAATTATACTTATCTTTAAGATTGTGCAATGTTGTGTCCAATATGCTCAGCGCCCTGAGCTGACACAGATTACAGCACTCTGGGCTGAGATTACAGCACTCTGGGCTGAGATTACAGCACTCTGAGCTGAGATTACAGCACTCTGGGCTGAGATTACAGCACTCTGGGCTGAGATTACAGCACTCTGGGCTGAGATTACAGCACTCTGGGCTGAGATTACAGCACTCTGAGCTGAGATTACAGCACTCTGGGCTGAGATTACAGCACTCTGGGCTGAGATTACAGCACTCTGGGCTGAGATTACAGCACTCTGGGCTGAGATTACAGCACTCTGGGCTGAGATTACAGCACTCTGGGCTGAGATTACAGCACTCTGGGCTGAGATTACAGCACTCTGGGCTGAGATTACAGCACTCTGGGCTGAGATTACAGCACTCTGGGCTGAGATTACAGCACTCTGGGCTGAGATTACAGCACTCTGGGCTGAGATTACAGCACTCTGGTCTGAGTATAGATGGCATACTAGCCATCACAGCACTCTGGGCCGGATATCATTGGCAATACTGGTATACAACGGTGATATCAGGCATACTTAGACTGTAGCACACATGTAGTATCACATACATACTATATACACACATGACACACACGGTTGATATCAGGCATACTTAGCCTGTACCACACATGTAGTATCACATACATACTATATACACACATGACACACACGGTTGATATCAGGTATACTTAGCCTGTACCACACATGTAGTACCACATACATACTATATACACACATGACGCATACGGTTGACATCAGGCATACTTAGCCTGTACCACACATGTAGTATCACATACATACTATATACACACATGACACACACGGTTGATATCAGGCATACTTAGCCTGTACCACACATGTAGTATCACATACATACTATATACACGCATGACACACACGGTTGATATCAGGCATACTTAGCCTGTACCACACATGTAGTATCACATACATACTATATACACACATGACACACACGGTTGATATCAGGCATACTTAGCCTGTACCACACATGTAGTATCACATACATACTATATACACACATGACACACACGGTTGATATCAGGCATACTTAGCCTGTACCACACATGTAGTATCACATACATACTATATACACACATGACACACACGGTTGATATCAGGTATACTTAGCCTGTACCACACATGTAGTACCACATACATACTATATACACAAATGACACACACGGTTGATATCAGGCATACTTAGCCTGTACCACACATGTAGTATCACATACATACTATATACACACATGACACACACGGTTATATCAGGTATACTTAGCCTGTACCACACATGTAGTATAAAATCATACACGTAAACAAAACATGGCCCACGCGGCGGGTATCAGACATACTACACCTGTACCACACACGTGGTAGCATAAAATCATACAGGTAAACGAAACATGGTACACGCGGCTGGTATCAGGTATACTACACCTGTACCACACACGTGGTAGCATAAAATCATACAGGTTAACAAAACATGGCACACGCGGCTGGTATCAGGCGTACTGGGCCTGTGCCACACACATACCATTAAATCATACAGGTAAACAAAACATGGCACACGCGGCTGGTATCAGGCATACTGCGCCTGTACCACACGCGTGGTACCATAAAACCATACAGGTAAATAAAACATGGCACACGCGGCTGGTATCAGGCATACTGCGCCTGTACCACACGCGTGGTACCATAAAATCATACAGGTAAATAAAACATGGCACACGCGGCTGGTATCAGGCACGCTGGGCCTGTACCACACGCGTGGTAGCATAAAATCATACAGGTAAATAAAACATGGTACACGCGGCTGGTATCAGGCACGCTGGGCCTGTACCGCACACGTGGTACCATAAAATCATACGAGTACACAAACACAAGGGACACACGGCTAGTATCAGCCTTACTGACTTCTATCAAAAATACGTGATACCATAAACTACGAGAATATATGAACATGTACAGCGTACAGTAGAAAGGTGCATGATCCATGTGGCCGATATCAGGTATACTTAGCCTGTACAGCACACATGTCCGCATATGGTTAAAATACAACAACAACAAAAAAAAATATCCTCAAACAAAATCCAAAAGTTATTATCAAAATCATTTACAGTGGCCGCATTTTATCTCTATTTAAGCGTGAGTTATTAGTATACTTACCATAAATTTAATTCTTTCAACAATACTAATTTCTTAGTGACGATTTTTACTTACGGTTCTTTATCCCTTCTTCTGAATTGTGATTAAAACGCTAGGATTCACAATCAGCACACTTTATTTAATTACGTTTATTATTATTTTACAGATACATAGATACCATTACCTAATAGTGACACTTATTCTAGTACTTATAACACAGATTATCTGCTTGAGAGATACTACCCAGAACTTTACTTGGCTAATGCTCGACAACGACTGACGCTCGTCCAGCCGGACAACTGGTTTTTACCTCGTCTCCCCACTGTTTATTGAGTGGGAGGCCGGTAGTTAGTATTACAGTGTTATTATCCTACCCTACTTAAAAAGTAATCTAAACAAATTACTCCAAAACTTAATATTATTTATTGAAATCATCACAAACAGTAAAGTATTTTCATTTCTTTCAATTTGGTATACAAAGATAGCACCTAAATAAGAGCCGGTGTAAGTAAAAGTAGTTTGAATCCACCGCTTGCAGCTTCTAACTCCATATCCTTTTTTTGTAATAATAAGTCACATAGTAGGAGAATTGCAGGTAGGTAATATCGCCACGCCACGCTCTGTAACGCCGAACACAGTTTGCTCCAGATATTCTTTTAACTTAAAACGGAATGAATTAATGTTGTCATAATTCGGATCCAACTTGTAGCTGAAGAATTTCAGGCATAGATCTTATCTCTTGTCTAAGCAGGTACTTCGGTTAGGTTAGGTGAGGTATCTCCATACTTGCGCTAGTGTTCCTACCACGTGTCTTTATAGCGTACTTTATAGAATCAAATCGCACAATTTTTGCAGAATGTCAGTCATGAAAAAAATCAGAATTGTGATATTATGTTTTCGATTTTCTTATAAAGGTATTTTTCATAGCTAGTCTCTTCATTGCTAGCTGCCGTGAACGCCAACGATGGTATACCTCCCGGCGTTATCTTGAGAACTATTAAAATTTTAACCAGTGTTTTAGGTAATATTGGGAGGCTAATTTCCCTATTTGAATCTTTGAATGCTGGCTCCTTTTTTTACTCGGTTACACTTCCAGCAATCAATAATCATGTCTGTATTTTCGAATATATAAGCCACGCAAATACAATATGTCACATTTAAAATTAATAGAGAAAAAATAAGGTTTATGTTATAATTCTCTTTACGACATTTATTTTTGACTGACAGTAAACAACAGTTGCGAGGTAACAACATGATAAATAAAGAAAAGTCTTGACAAACTAGATACATGCAACCTTCGCATTGTTGTATTCAGGCCTTAAAATTGTATAAATTTTATACTGACATCTGGTGACGTAGTTTGCACATTCGGAATAATTTTATTTCAATTTGACAGAAGCCCTACCGTATTTAAGATTAATAAGGTCTACTGGGCGTAAATTGTGTATAAAATCACAAGCAAATATCAGCCTCAAAGAATTAAGTATTGGATCCGTGATGTTCGAAGACAAAAAGTCGTATGCTTATATTGCTTATTAGGGACTATGAACTCTTAAGTATTAGGAATAAAATAGAATTTACTAATGCTGTAACGTGTGTCGATCGCCGGCCGGCTACCTCATGATGTGTGTTTGACTGGACTCGAGGCCACGGACTGTCCGGCGGATATCTGTCGGCGCTGACTGGAATCGTCAGGCGGCCACACACGATCAGTTCGCGTAAGTCGTCAGGCCGAAAACTGACAGAAAACTGTTAGTGTGTGGCCTTTTGCGGTCAACTGACAGGCTGATATCGTCCGGCGGACTGGTAATCAGTGGGCCCCTTAAGAGCGTGCGACTTGCAATCCGGAGGTCGCGGGTTCAAACCCCGGCTCGTACCAATGAGTTTTTCGGAACTTATGTACGAAGTATCATTTGATATTTACCAGTCGCGTTTCTGTGAAGGAAAACATCGTGAGGAAACCGGACTAATCCCAATAAGACCTAGTTTCCCCTCTGGGTTGGAAGGTCAGGTGGCAGTCGCTTTCGTAAAAACTAGTGCCTGCGTCAAATAAAGGGATTAGTTGTCAAGCGGACCCCAGGCTCCCATGAGCCGTGGCAAAATGCCGGGATAACGCGAGGAAGAAGAAAGAGAGTCTGTAAACTATGCCTACGAGGAAAATGCTGCCTACGTTTATATGGAAAAGCGCGTCCACTATCCTCTTAATATAGCCCTGATTCGGGCCTTTTCCGCTCGATATGAAAGGCCCACGTCCTATCGCGGGCGCCACAGGTAAATAGGGCTGTCAAATTGCCTCGCCGGAACATGCCCCGGGCAAATTGCCTGGGAAGAATATTTAATATTTTTTTGCGCCCGCCATTGTTGTTTTTATAGTGTGTAGATGTTACTTTATTATTCACGTGCCTTAAATAAATAAGAGGACGTGTGGAGCGTATTGTTTTTTGGAATATAATATTTACAAATTTCGTGTTTTAGACACATGTTAGAGGATCCATTGAGAATTTATTTTGCGTCGGAAATAAAGGCTAAAGAAATTGCGATAGACCCGCTAAAGTTTATGAATCAATATAGGTACAATATGTGTTAGAGTTAAACCAAGATAAGTCTACAACAAGTGCTGTTTTAAATAGAAGAATTCAGTTTTATTAATTTGTCTTGTAGGAAACTTAATTTAATTGCAATATTTATGGAATTATGGATAAAATGTACCTTACTTTTTTATAACCATCTGTCATTGCCACACCCGATATGGGGTAACTTGTATTGTTTATAGTGTGTTGCATTTCCATGTTGTTACATAAAGGTGTTACAATTATTAATAGTACAGTGACATGGACCCTGTAAGGGCACAGCAATTCTTATTCTAAAATAACAAACTAATTCTAAAATTAAAATGATTATTACTTGAAGATCTAAACATACATGTAAGCAATTATAATTAAATAAAGTCAAACTTCAATGAAATTAAGACATATAAATAACACTTCAAAAACGTCACTTTTGACACTGACACATCTAATCCATATCGCTTCTAGATCTATTAATTGACGTATCTTAATGTTCGAATCGGGCAGTGTGCCTAAAATAATACTAACCTATTCTAGCAACACTTGATAAATATTAAGTACCCAATATACCACAACAATAACATACAAAAAGCCATTCTCGGGTTAACGACGTCCATTGCCCGCAGTCGGTCAACCAGATGGTAAAATTAAATGTAACGAGGGGCAACCCTAGCGAGTTCCCAATAGTTATGTAGGCCGAGAGACAACCCAGCATAATTTGACCTCGTGATATAAGATAAATATTAATTATCTGAGATCTTTCTTACACTGGTTTTCGTTACATTATGGACATAAGACGCCTAGATAAAGTGCTTAAAATTAAATAACACTCATGTTGTTTCATTTTAATCTCGTTGTTGAGAGGTTTCATAATGGTTCGCTATTGTATGTAATGCGAGGCGGAAATAATAACAATGTGAATGATGGGTACTTTGTTAGTTCAAAGATCGGTTTATTTTTAGCTTGTGTATGTATGTTTTCTACATGTTTACGTAAAAAGACAAAAGAAGAAATAAAATGATGTATTTTAAGGTATCCGTTCCTCAAAAGGAAAAGACGGTACCTGTGTATTATTTTGTTATTATAATAATCCTTCTTCCTGGCGTTATCCCGGCATTTTGCCACGGCTTATGGGAGCCTGGGGTCCGCTTGACAACTAATCCCATGATTTGACGTAGGCACTAGTTTTACGAAAGCGACTGCCATCTGACCTTCCAACTCAGAGGGGAAACTAGGCCTTATTGGGATTAATCCGGTTTCCTCACGATGTTTTCCTTCACCGAAAAGCGACTGGCAAATATCAAATGATATTTCGTATACATAAGTTCCGAAAAACTCATTGGTACGAGCCGGGATTTGAACCCGCGACCTCCGGATTGAAAGTCGCACGCTCTTACCGCTAGGCCACCAGCGCTTCTTTTTAGGGTTCCGTACCCAAAGGGTAAAACGGGACCCTATTACTAAGACTTCGCTGTCCGTCCGTCCGTCCGTCCGTCCGTCCGTCCGTCCGTCTGTCACCAGGCTGTATCTCATGAACCGTGATAGCTAGACAGTTGAAATTTTCACAGATGATGTATTTCTGTTGCCGCTATAACAACAAATACTAAAAACAGAATAAAATAAAGATTTAAATGGGGCTCCCATACAACAAACGTGATTTTTTACCAAAGTTAAGCAACGTCGGGAGGGGTCAGTACTTGGATGGGTGACCGTTTTCTTTTTGCTTTTTTTGTATTTTTTTTTTGCATTATGGTACGGAACCCTTCGTGCGCGAGTCCGACTCGCACTTGCCCGGTTTTTTGTTTTGTTATTATAATAATGACGAGGATTAATACAATGGGTTTTATATAGTATTTATATTTATATATACATTTTGTATTTGTCACTTTATTGTTTAGTATCGTTTTTACATTTGTTTTTAGTTGTCAGTAAATGCTTGATCTGAAGGCCGGCTTTTTCGTTTCGCTCTCCGCATATTAGCTATGGAAAGGTTTTAAATGGCCACAATTCTTGGACAATAAATTTTCACTTAATTTACAAAATCCTTTTTTATTAAAATCCCTTTTTTATTTAATAGAAAATATACTTTTATTATTTAATGTCTGCATTGTAGGTACGCCGTGCCGCAGGTAAATGCGACGCACAAAGCTTAATACCATTGAGTTGTAAATGTTTTTAAATTACAATAAATTATGCAGTCAAATATGATGTGTGTTGAGATGTATTTTCCGTAAAATGTTTTACCAATTCCCACACAACGGGTTTACGATAACCAGAACAGGGTTGGTGGTTTCGTGGAAAATATTTTTATTATTAATAAGTACCTATATACTTTATGTATTTCAGAGAATCGGGTTTTATAAGTTATAGGGTTATGCGTTTTGCATAGGAACGGTTATAAATACAGCCTTTAAATCCGTAAAAAAATCGTTAACTTTTGATTTTAGTATAAGATGAATAAAATTGTTAGTTTGGTAACAAAGTGTGATGGATTATTAACTGGAAAGTTATCCAATATCAAATAATACCATGTAGATCTTGTCAACTTATCAAACTTTTAATTAATAATTTAAAAAAATCAAGCGTGCGAATCTTTTTAATGACGAATGTTATTTTTCCTGTTTTGTTTTGTTTTTTGTACAATAAAGTGTTTTACTACTACTACTACTTCTTTCTATTCCTCCCTAATTGTTCACACGCCTTAACCTCTTACGAGTAAGACCCAAGCCAATTTTTGCGCTTTTGAATTTGGAACTTTCTTTTATTTCTATAAGAGTTCATAACTCGAATTTAATTTGTACTTGTACAAGTACGCGGGGACTTACTAGGATAAAAAGAAGGAATGTTAAGTTTCGCACGCTTTTGGTAAGCTTCCGTAGCTTAGTTGGTTAACCCTTATCTTGGCATCGTAACACCCGTGATACATGGAACTTAAAAAAATCTAGCAGGTTCACTTTATTACCTAACACAATAATTCTGCCATCAATATGTCGAGCTACCCTCCTTACTTATAGAAAAAAATAATTGACACGAGTGTCATTGTAAATTAATTAGTAATAATCAACATGGCGCCGCGGAAACAATAGATTTCGGTTCGTACTGGAAGTTTTGCATTTATTTCTTATGTTAGTATATATTTGTCCATAATCTACATATTGATATCTTTACTGTCTCTTAGTGCATACATATTTACAATGCCTTTGAATTTAAAAACATTTAATACACAGAACTTTACATGAAACTGTTATGTATTATATTTGATACACTGCCAAGAACTCAGAAATGTACATATCGAAAGGATTGTATTACATTTAATACATTGCCAAGTCATCGTCAAAATATTTTTACAAAAATTTTTATTTTTTTTATTTTTGTGGGGTTACAAAACATGCTTCAATTATTTAATAGTAGTTGTCGTATTATTTAGTTATTATACTTTGATTTTTTTAAGTACTAGATGTTATTTAACTATATATTCGTAGGCTGTAGCATTATTGCTACGCCGTAGCCCGTAGCACGGAAAAATATGTGTATGGCAAAAAATGGACCCAAAGTAAAAAAAAATGTATTTTTTTTACTTTTAATTATTGGTTTACTGTTCACTTTTTACTCAACTTTTTGCTGACGACTTTTTTGAAACTTTACGGGATCTAATTTTCCGCCCATGTGATCAGGTATTCGTAGATATAATTTATTTTTACAGGTTTAATAGTCATCTGATGCTTTAGATTGCGTTTAATTAGCCGTAAATGCTAATTTCTGTTGCATTACATGTTTTATTTTTATTAAAATCTTAATTTTTCTTCTAAAAAGTAGGTAACTATTTTGTCGAGTTATTGGCATTGTATCAAATATGATACATATGATTTCCCGAAACTGGAAAATCCTGGATTTTTTTTCTTATTTTTTAATAGTCTAGTATGCTCAATAGGTGACAAAAAACTAAAAAAATGTTTATATTTAAGATATTTTGAGCCTTGCTAAGATAAGGGTTAAGAGCGTGTCTTGCTGGAGGCGGTGAATTTTTCGATTAATATAAAACCGTGATAAAAAATACTAATGTTACTTTTATTTACCTCGTTGCGTTTTAGAATACATTGTTTAGAGAGGTCCTTATTAAAACCAAGACAACATTTTTAGGGTTCTGTACACAAAAGATAAAAACGGGACTTAACGGGAATGTCTGTCTGTCTGTCTGTCTGTCACCAGGCTGTATCTCATGAACCGTGATATCTAGTTGAAATTTTCACAGATGATGTATTTCTGTTGTCGCTATAACAACAAATACTAAAAAGTACGGAACTCTTGGTGGGCGAGTCCGACTCTCACTTGTCCTATTTTTATTGGATTACCAAACGCGCTTCCTCATCCTTCGACCCTATACTCAAACACACCCATCGTGTCAGTAGAAAAAGGCGCGAAATACAAATTATCTATGAGAACTCAACTCTTGGCACCAAAATTTTGCATTTTTCTACTGACAAGCTGGGTGTGCCAGAGTATAGTTTCATTCCAACAAGTTACCTGCGTCAACCCTACCCAACATCAAATGTTTCCATGCTAATATGCAGATGGTAAATTTATAGGCGCGCTGTGACCCCGTAGGACCATAAATTTACCCAATAAAATGTTTTATACGCAACAAAATTTCGGTCTTTACGCCGGTGACGAAATTTAAGTACACCCTCGTGGTTGGGATATCGCCGGTATTACCCGACGGTCAGTAATCAGAGGAGTCACCCTTTGTAAGGAGAGTCGAGGACAGATTAAGTGTTGTAGATGCGACAGATTTCTGAGATAGAATTACAATCTTAAAATACTGAAGAAGACTTTTGACCTTATACATAGACGCTACCTATCAAGGATGACTCAAGTTAAGCTGGGCCGGATCCAGGCCGGAGCTTCCGGTGCTCCGTTTTCTCTGGAAAGCATCACGTGATCATCGGTCATCTGTCATAGAAAAGTAAGCGCTGGAAGCTCCAGCTTGGACCCGGCGTGGTCCAACGTGAGTGATCCTTTAATCGTTTGTCTTCATATGTCATTTTCAATTATGTATTTGGAAGACAGGGTTTAAGGGTATGAATAAGACAGTTACTGGCGTAGGGATCCGGTCTGACCTATACTATTTGTATTGTTATGCAGGTCGTTTCCTCGCGTTGGTGTGGTGAAAATTTTTATGTTTGGCTCGGGAGCAATGCAATCATTATAATTTCGCAATCATTCGCTTGCTCTGGTATTAATATCAATACTAGCGCGAGGGTTTAAACAACAACTTAGTCCCATTCTTCTTCTTCTATCTAGCGTTATCCCGGCCTTTGCCAGGGTTTGCTTTCCAACTTGCTTTCCTCCACTTTGCGCCATCCTACCTTCGGCCCGCCGTTTCGCTTGTCTAAGACACTTTTCCTACTGGGTCGTGTTTAAGCTCCAACTTCCCCCTCTCGTGTGACGCTTCGGGCCTTCGGCCCTACGCGGAGCTCGACCTTCGGGCTTCGCAAGCCTCGACGTTTCGCCGTCGGGCCGAAATCCTAGGCGTCATTTAAGAAGTCCACTGATTAACAGTCCGCCGGACGGTATCGGCCTGTCAGCTAGAACAAAATTTTTACAGTTCCGAACAACTGACAGGCCGATACCGTCCGGCGGACTGTTAATCAGTGGGGCCCTTATTAGCCCCCTTGTAAAACAAATAACTATAACAGCACAGTCTGTGCCTATTGATTCATTAAGTGCTTTGATTCAGCAAGAGGGTATAAAGTGGCCTGTCAAGGGCTTCTCATATTTACATTCCGATTCACTTTGACTATCTAACCTTTAATATTTGAAACCTCTTCAATTTCGGGAAACCCGAAGGACAAGGATGTGGTTTCTGTCGAGTTTGGTCTAGACGTTATTTTTGGATATTCATTATTACAAGCTTTTAATTAACTTGCACTGTTAGTATATTTTATTACTTTTATTAGTATGGTTGACCCATATTTGTTAGTGGCATGGAAAGCCATGTCTTATATCTATCTAAATCATTTCCTCCTATTATTACCCTACTTTAAAAAAATATTGTCACTTTATCAGAAGTCATTGCGCCATAAACCTTACCCTGGGATCATCTCCGTCCATACCGTCGGCACGTCGGTCGCGACTTCCGCGGTGCGTGCTGTGACGGTATGTACGCTTTGTTCATTGTGTATGTGTACACTGATGCTTGATAAGAACAATGTAGTTAAATTTCCTTCTATGACACAACTTATGTTTGTATTGCTAACTTTATTACCAATTGCATTTTCGCCTCTCTGCCCGCAATATTCGCCCAAAATTACTAGACACATCCTCACGTCGGTTGTTAAATTGTTTGTACAAAAATATGCTAGATAGTTATTTACGATACATAAATTCGCAAGGAGAGCCGAATAATCGATACAACGTGCAAAATACCTATTCGCACGTGTATCATACAACGTTTTACAGTGCATATAGCCAGCCCTTTACATTTTTGACGTAGTTACGTAATGTGCTTATTATAGCACCAAATGTACTGTAAAGTAACTAATACATCATAATATCCTGTCATAATGACACATTACAAGCAATTTAATTCCTTCTTCCACCTAACAGCCGTATTCGAACAATGAGATACGTCAAATACTAGATATTGAAACGATATATGGATTAGATATGTCAGTGTCAAACAAGTGTCAAAATTGACATTTCTTCAAACAAAAACGTCACTTTTGACACTGACATATCGTTTCAATATCTAGTATTTGACGTATCTCATTGTTCGGATACGCCTGTGAGTATTTTTTCCTCTCCGCCCCGCAATGTACGCTCAAAATCACTAGGCACATCGTACGCCTGGTAAATAATTCATGGACACATGTACCCAGCTTAACGCATCATTTTTCCTCCAGGTGGCACGTACCCGTAATGTATGGCTCACTGCGCTATTCGCCTAATGTTTTATTTAAGGTTCAGAATTAGGTGTTTAGCGTTGGAAGGGTTAGGTGTGGACTGTTATGACAATTTTTTTTATCTTATTTATTTTTTTAGCCATCCTATGAAAGTAGGCTTAGAAATAATAACATTGTAACTTAAACTAAAGGAATATTTTTATAATGCTTATTTTTATTGAAAAACACGTTTCAAAAATAAGTTACGGCAAATATGTAGCAATTATGAATCTAATACGATGACTTTAGGTACCTATGTCAGTCTTTTTTTGTCCTCTAACAACACTAACGATATTCGGTTTTTTAACCGGCAAAAATGAAAGTCGATATGCACAACGAAGTCATAGAATAAAAAATGTTTAAAATTGAAAATCGTGATTGCAAAAATCAGTGAATCTTCACAACGTCGGTTCTTGGCGATGTTGATCGTTGTCGATGCAATTTCTCACGTGTGAATTAACTAGCGGCGCGATTCGGGAAATGAATTAGACATTCACTAGATATGAAATAGTAACAATATGTGACGGTAAAGGGTACCCTATGGCGGTTGGCGCTTACGCTATTATTAACGCCGCTCCATCAATATTATTGCGGCCATAAGGCACCTTTTGCCGTGGAACGTCACATATCGTTAATATTTCATATCTAGTGAATGTCTAATTCGTTTCCCGAATCGCGCCGTAGGTTGTTTAATGGAAAATCTAGACTTGGTACGGCGTAACCGGAAGTACAATATAGCCGATTCTCCCCTTAGTACTATAGCAAAATGTTAAGTGTGTTTTTGGACATGTTTTAATTATAGATGTATTAATTTTCAAAGATCATTTGATTCTCCAAATATGTTTTCGGTCTAATTGCTGCGATGTATGCTAAAAGGGTCGTGGAAATGAGACGCAACCGCGGCAAACATATTCTCAAAGAATGACCCTTAAATAAATTTGATATTGTAAAAAGTTTAGTAACTCAATTAAATAAAAATGTTTCTTGAACAACAGACACAAACAATAAGAACTATTAATGCATTTTAAAACAGTTGATCGATGGTATTCTGTCTACTAAGTTGTATTCAAATTTCAAACTAAGAAATAAACGTCGAGAAAATTTACTAAGTTTTTTGATGTGTAAGACAGTTACAAATAATTTACGAGATTGGAACTTCAAGTCTGGCCTGTCTAAACATGAATAATGAACTCGGTGGCCTAAACCTAGATTTTTTCCTTTATTATAAAAAATGATGGGACGAAACGAAGTCCTTATAAATACCTAGTGTTATTATTTACTTTATTTTATCTTATTGCACAAAAAAACAAATCGTTCAAAATGCTGACTTAATGTTGTAAGAAAACTTTGCCAATAGGTATGTACGTTAAAACGGGTTAATTACGTTTTTAAGGTCGGAAATTGCGAGACAAATATTTTACTTCATCATAATCATAACGAAAAATGGACCTCCGCATAAAACATGAACTATTCTAAATAATAGTACCTACAGAAATGGTCGTATTTGACATGCTACCTCAGTCAACCTCAGTACTTTTTGTACCTAGACTGACCGAAATAGCAAGACTCGTTCGTATGTTTCCGTGAAAATACGATGGAAAATAATTATGCACTACATCTGTAGGTACTTTAAGGTGGCCACTGACGAGCCTTCCAACAGTCCAAATAGCGTGGCTGCAATCCAAAATCGGTCCGTGAATGTCAAAAACGTACAATGTTTAGTATAAGGATGCCGTCCATTTGGATGAATCCATTGTAACGGCATCCATTTGGAAGGTTCGTCAGTGGCCTGCTTTAAAGTTTATAAACGGATAATCCACGCCAGGTGGATAGGACAGTACTCATCGTGGTTTTATGGAAACTCTTCCAAAAGTCGTATATCTATACAATAATTATAGTGACTTACGACCTTCTGGTGTTAACCGGGCTGTCGGGTAAACGTGCCAATTAGTGTCCCTACCATAATATCGGTATTATCATGCGGAATCCGTTTATATTTGTTCCGGGATAATGACGGTTTGGATCAAAGCCAGCCTTTATTGATTTTATTCAACATTTAGCTCTAAAATACGAGGGAAACGTTTTTCAGTCTGATATCTCACCGAGGATTTAAATTTTACGTTATATTGTAACAATTTCGTTCAAATTACAATATTTGTGCTCAGTTAATATAAACGAAAAACGATTTTCAAGACGTACTTACCTAAGTATTTTTGAATTATTTATATAAAAATATTGCTTAAAATATTATGGAATAAAATACTGGGAGCGCAAGGGACTTATGTGGTTCCATTATATAGCCACCATAAGGCCATTTTATTTGAAATCCTCGCTAACTGTCGCAGAATACAGCAATCGCATAAAACATGTAAGCCTCATAAACATCGCTAATTAACGGTAACACCGAGCGGCATTGGGCTCATTGTCGATGCAACGCGACCGACACTCACACCGTTACCCTAACGGCTCGGCCAGGACATTGAGTGACTTGCGATGGCAGGGATACCCATAGGTTTGGGCGAGACACAGCGATCGGACCTCTCGTTTCCACTTATGGTTGTCGCTGCCACCGTCGCCAGTCGTGTAATGTCGTGGCCGAGCTGTAAGGTCGCGTAGGTTATGGACGAATCAACTTTTCGAGTGTCAGTTTTGAGTGTCTCTTGCGTTACTCAAAATCAAAGCTCGGAAGCGGTTTTATCTTCATACAAATAATACCGGTATTATTTCGTTCTTTTTTTGTTCTTTGGTTTATTATTTGTTTTATAATGGGACAATCTAATAATACGAAGTTGATACCTAAATATGTACATGATTCAATCGAACGACAAGAGGATAAAATAATGAATAATATTGAGTTATTTCGGGTTTTAATAAAAAATTAGTTCAAAAACTAAAACCCGACTACTGCAAATCGCGCTCTAAAAAGTATGAAACAAGATAGAATTCTTATCTAAAAATTATCGAACAGGGAATATTATAAAAGTTACCATTTTTTCAATAAAAAAATACAACGTAATATAATTTACTATTTTTTTTATATATGTATTTACAGAGATTCAGAGGATAGCCGTGGTCGTATGCCACTTTACCTTAAAGTTTATAATCGTGGCATACGACCACGGCGATCCTCTGAATCTCTGTAAATATATAAAAAAATAGTAAATTATATTACGTTGGATTTTTTTATGACCTCTAGAGGGCGCCGTGTTCCTTTTTTTGTGACGTCATATAGCCTATAACCAGCGGACGCTTAAGACGATTCGAATGACATATCGACTGTCAAATTATAATGCGTACTTTAGGAGTTCTGAGGGAACAAATGAACATACATACATACATACCCACATACATACCGGTCAAAATCATAACCCTCCTTTTGCGTTGCCGTAGTCGGGTAAAAAAGAACCGGTTCCGAGCCTTGCTGAAAATGTCTCTGGAGTTACCAAGAAATCGGATAGATTTGTGTCGATCAAAAAAGTAGATTCGCCCTTATATCTCTTCACAGACTGTCCGTGGACGTGTTACCTACTTTGTTACGGTTCCTCTACACCATTGGCCATGATGGGCAATTATTGCAGGTGATCACGATTGTGTGGAGGACTTAATGGCCCATGATCGACGATGATGGAGCGTAATCGGCATTCTGTCGGTTTTCGGGCAAACATCAAAGGAAGTGGCGGCCATGAGTGTGCGCTGCCCACATGACGGAATCGTCGCCCATTCTGTAATAGACTATCATTGCCGATGGTGTATAGGAGCCTTACACTACGGTGTGATACTATCCCGCCAATTCCGCATCACAGATTCATTAGGTTATTCTGCGACGTCTCGGGCCTAGTGATGTGCTCAAAAGCTTTTGCTTTTACTTAAACTCGAGCCTTTTTGCTCAACTTCCGTATCCCAATCCCGTATCCGATTGAAACTAGTTTTCCGATTCGCTCGCCATTAAAAACGGGTTTTCAAGTTAAAATTAGTTTTACGTTAGGTCTCGGCTAAAACTAGCTTTAACTCGGATTTTTATTGATTATTTTAACCTTTATTGCGCATAAAAAATAGAAACGGATGCCGTTCTGCTGGAAACATTCTAAGACAGAAAACAACTCGAGACTCAAACGTTCGAGTGTGGCATAACCATTGAATAATGATGATGCTAAGATTCACAGTCTCATTGTTTTATTTTGCCTTCCGACTCTTAAAATCTATTAAAATTCTATTAAAAATAAAAATAAAAATTAAAATTGTGCATTATATCGAGTGTTTTCTCCTCTGACTACACTCTCATAACTTCAGAGTATATCAATTTTCTAAGCGATTTAAAAAATAACTCGAGACTCAAAGGTTCGAGTTATGACAACGCTAGTTATGATGATGCTACAGTCTACAATACTGCATTGTATTGGGACAAAGAACATCATGCTGTGTTATTTCGTCGGGTCTTGTGCTGCAAGTGGTATTTTAATTTAGACTGCCTATTTCGGGGCTGACCTAATATCACTACACCTTACAAACTGCCGTATTCGAACTTCAAGATATTCACAAGAGACGACACGTACTAGATCCATTCTAGATACGTTATAGTTTAGATATCAACTAGTTTTCTTTTGCGGCGCAATTCAGGCAACCAATGTCACTTTTACGTTAGATAGAGTAAGATATCTATTAGATGTGAATTGGATCTCTAAGTCATATCCTGTGGAAATTGTTCAAGAATATCTCAAGAATCGCGCAAATGTCAAATTTGACAGGTTAGATCTTAAACATATCGTTATCGTATCTTGGTGATGTCTAAAATATGTCTAATAGATGTCTATTTCAAAATCCGAATCGGGCCCAAAGTCCCCCGCCGCGTCTGTCTGTCTTTATGTTTGTCCGCGATAAATTCAAAAACTGAACGGATTTTCATGCGGTTTTTCACCTGTCAGTAGAGTGATTCTTGAGGAAGGTTTAGGTGTATAACTTGTTAACCCGTGACTGTCGTGTCCAGTCATAGGGAAATATAGTAAGTATTTTTTTCTCTATTCAGTATAGTATGAAAAAAATTAGTTCCAGTGAAATTCCGCAACATGGCACGTGATCATATATTCCTGGTCAGGCTTGTAATACTTTTTTTTTAAACTAAGGGTCCTGAAGGGGATAAAACAAACAACCCGATAGTGGACAGGTACAATTTAATTGCCGGCCTGGTTAAGTTTACACTTTTGAGCTTAAACACTACTTAACGACTTATTGATAGTAAACTAAATTTATATTTATCTAACCGGGTTTTAATTATTGTTGGTGATACTTGGTCGATTGCGCTATTGGATAGTTAATACTAAAAGGTGAATAGTCCAAAATCGCAGTTTAGGAAAAAGTAGTGAAAGGCTTAGCTGCACTGTAGCGACAGTCGACGGCTCTCTCTCTCGACCAGATGGCCGGAGGTTCCAATAGCTCCGACTCTGGCGGGGCCAGCTGCACAGGTCGACTGGCACAGAATCTGGCCTACCAAAGGCCGCGCCCCTAGTAGACACCTCCTGGAAAATTCCGGGTACGGGATTAGTTCCACTGGCTCAGGTCACGCCAAGAATCTGTGGTCCGGGCCACGGGAGAGTCCGTTTCACATAGGAACAAGGGTTTCCATGCGTAACCCTTTGGGGTTATATTACAGTATAGAATTCAGCGCTACGCGGGATACTTTTATGTGGCCGCATGGCACGCCATACAATTTCTGACAAAAGTATATGAACGACGCCTTACCTGTCGGAGGAAAATCGTCTTGCCGGGGTTTATGAGTGATCGAATATCAACTCCGAAGTGCCCAGGACGCTCCTGGTTCGCCCTTTCGGGAAACGGGTTAACCTCAAGGTACACCTGAGGGCAGGCTGAAATAAACGGTTCACGTCAATAATCGCATAATCCAACAACAGATTCCGAATTTCACGGTCTTCACAAACGAATGTAAGATTACTTACCAAAGATGAGAACGTTGTCCCAATTATTTAATATAAAGCCGAGCCCGGCTAGGTCGGGGAAGAAAATCCAAGTCCCAAAATGGCCGAATCACTCTCCCCTCGGTGCCTCCTCCTCGATGTTGCCAGGGTTACAATCCCAAGGCATTTAACAAAACTGACGTGAAATTCTAAATACGGAAATTAGAACAGAGCGTGGTAAACGCTGCTGGACAAGCACGGTATGATATTTTTAAGAAAGGGAAAGGAAGACTCGACAATCTATACATTCCTACCCGTTCATGGAGAATGATAATAATTATTTTGGTAAGAACTAGTTGGCGATCGAACTGGTTTCGAAGGGATTCAGACCTATCTCCCTGGCAACACGGAATCGCTGCCAACTTGACAGTCCATCGA
Organism: Cydia fagiglandana; assembly: GCF_963556715.1. NCBI lineage: Eukaryota > Metazoa > Arthropoda > Insecta > Lepidoptera > Tortricidae > Cydia > Cydia fagiglandana. The sequence goes on from NC_085940.1 coordinate 19,490,257, forward strand.
CACTATTCGAGACACAGATTTAATCGCCCGTCCGGCTTCATAGAAGTATTTTGTTATCTAAATATTTTTCCATTACAGGCTTTAGTTACAGATGAGGTTACTAACTAAACTCAATGAAGCCGTATTGGCCATACTGAGTATGCTATTGCTATATCGCTCCGTCGCATCAGTAATGCCACTATAAGCACGCTCTTGTTTAGCCCTGAGTCGCAGTGAGGGCTAGGCTAGGGTACACTATATTAATTTATACTAAAAGTTCATCTGAAGGGGTAGACCTCGGCGGACTTTCTCTGATCAGGTCGGGGAAATCCTGAAGAAAGCGATTCGCCACATGTATGACAATCTAGTTAGTCGCTTTAAAACGAGAGCGTCGCTGCAATTGTATGGAGAACCGAGCTTGATGCGGACCCTTAAGTAGGTATGATTCCCACCGAACGGGCGGAGTCGGCGCGCATTTCACATGTACGGCCGCATGATTCGGTCAAATTGTGTTCTGATGCATGGGGAATACAAACAAATTATAGCCAGCATTCAATGAATGTAGTATGATACCTTTGGGTATGGTGCTTTACGCACACTAGTGTCCCCTCCCCTCCCCCTGACGCAACCCCCCCTTTTAGCAATTTTTGAGAAAAGTATTAGAGTTAGGAATAAAGTTTCAAGGTAAGAAATTTAATAATTTAATAATTAATACATTTTAAACAAAAAAGATTACATGCAACTTTTTGGTAAGACTCACCATATTCATGCATTAACTTGTTGAAGTTGTTGTTGTTATTGTTGTTGAAGTTGTTAACTTGTTGAACAAGTTTTTCATCGGTTAAATTTTGTCGAAGTTTATCAAGCGATAACATGAATATGGTGCGTCATATAAAAAAATATATAACCTTTTGTTAAGAATTTAATAGGCATTAAGTATTTCCTATATTGTATACTTTCTTCAAAAATTAAAAACAACTTTCAACGGGGACATATTTCGTGCTAAAACGGGGGGGGGGGGGTTGCGTCAGGGGCAGGGGATGGGACACGTAAAGCACCATCATCATCATCATTTCAGCCTATATACGTCCCACAGCTGAGCACAGGCCTCCTCTCATGCGCGTCATGCGCGAGAGGGCTTAGGGCTTGGGCTATAGTCCCCACGCCCAATGCGGATTGGGGACTTCACATACACCTTTGAATTTCTTCGTAGATGTATGCAGGTTTCCTCACGATGCTTTCCTTCACCGAAAAGCTAGTGGTAAATATCAAATGATATTTCGTACATACGTTCCGAAAAACTCATTGGTACGAGCCAGGATTTGAACCCGCGACCTCCGGATTGAAAGTCAGACGTCATATCCACTCGGCCACCACTGCTTAAAGCACCATACCCAAAGATATCATACTACATTTTTCAAGATATCATACATATTTTGTTGTTCAAAAAACACAATTTGACCGAATCATAAGTACCTATAGACGATCAAGCAAATCTTGTCAGTAGAAAAAGGCGCGAAATTAAAATTTTCTATGAGACGATATCCCTTCGCGCCTACATTTTTCAAATTTGCCGCCTTTTGCTATTGCTACTGACTAGATTTGTTTGACCAAGTATATCTTCCCCGGCACTGGACGCCGGCCGGATCATTGTAGACCGAGTTTGATTGGATTGCGCCTCAATTTAATCTGCAATGATATCGAATATGCAATAGCTATCTATTCTATAACCATTATGCGAATAACTATGAATAGAGATGCTGGAATGCTGTCGTTATATTAATAGGATTCCTGAGTTTAGTTTAGTTTAGTTTAGAACTTATGACAGTAATTGCTAGTTTATTTAAGGATAACTATCCTGTGAAAACTTAGAGGATATAACCAATGGAGACGCCATGTCTAAAATTTTCGGTACAAAATAGTCTGCCGTTTTTTGCGGGGGAGGGGCACATCAAATGTATAGGTACGTCATGTCAGATAAACGTCAGTCCATACATATGGTTGACATGTGGTTGACCATTGGCCGCCTATTTTCGACAGAGGGGAACGCCTGTTAATGGCGACTCCATTGTTAATTACTCCGAGTGTGAAAAGGTTATCTGTAGCGGACTTTTGATTATAATATCTGTAAAGTGTCATTCTATGGAACTTGCTAACTATGTAAACAAAAGTCACTAGTAAATTCATCATTCAGAGACAATTTCAATATGGCGGATTGTTTACATAGTTAGCAAGTTCCATAGAATGACACTTTACATGTTTACATTCATAAATAAGAAATTTACTGAAACACAACAATTTATATTTAAGCTAGCCGTAATATGCAGTTTTTGAACGCACCGTATAGGGTTTATGACATGTGTATAGAAATAGTCTTTAATTTTTAAAATATATTATTTTAATTGTGCATTCATTTAATTACTAATAAAACAATACTTCAAAGTCTACCCGTTTAAAGTAAAGTGTACAATACTCATACAAACTCACTTTACATACAAGCAACATAACCTCGTTACAAAAGGATTCGCCGTAAGCCGACCGCGAAATAATGTCGGATTGTGCTTAGCAATTTAACTAGGTACAACTCCGGTTTTTCTTCAAGAATAACAGGCAAAACATAAATAACTCTATTTTAAATGTAGCAAAGATGAATTTCCAATGCGAATTGTTTTTGCTGTAGTGTGATTATTATTGCTGACAGAACATGAGTAAGTAGAAGGCTCAATCCGACGAATATACGTAAGCAAATAAAAATATCTGACACGGTCTTATTTGTGGAGCCATAAGAGCGTGTCACATATTTTTGAGGCCTCGAAGAGTAATATTTCATTGCAGGTGACTGGGAAACGATGGTCCTTAACTATAAAAGGAAAAACTGTATGGGGGAAAATATTTAGTATTTATTTACTCGAATTATTTCGTCTCCGATTGCTCCTGAATATCGATGGTACCTTTTCCCAAAAAAACACCGTTCTGCTTTTTGCATTCATATGAAATCTGGTAAAGCGCCGTCTACAATTAGGTGCTTCATTTCTGGGGTCCACATTGACCTGAAAGCTCATCTAGTCCTCGCTCAAGTAACCAATGAGAATAAACATTTTTCTAGTTAAAAAGTTTATGCAAATAGCAATCTATTTGGAAAGAGATTGAGTTGATATTTGTTTGGCTCGTTGTTTTTGAGCTAAGAAGCAATCCTATGCAATGTGAGTAAACAGTTTTTTAATCTTTTATAGCGTTGGAACAGAAATGCGGCCAGTGTTTTTTGTAATCACAAGATAGATTTCATAGCAATTTGGTTTTTACTAGCGACGGAATAGCTTTTAAAGGTGTATATTTTAGAGACTAAAATGCGATACATTTTTTTTCTGAAATCGGTCTTGTTACCCTTGTTTTAGGTCCTGGACCCAGGTATGTCCTTAAACTACGTCTAGGACCCGGGTATGTCCTTAAACCATGTCCAAGACCACCGGTGGACGGGCAGCAGCGTCCCTCAAATTCGGTGTAAGTACTCGACTGCTGCGATCGTCAACCCGCCTGCCAAGCGTGGCGATTATGGCATTCGCCCCCCAAAAAAGGGGGAGGCCTATGTTCAGCAGTGATGGCTGAGATGATGATGATCATGACCCTTGTATTAGGTAGATACTTATAATAACTTAATGATAATTCTTGTGAAAATTTGTTTCTATAATAACCTAATAACTTAGTGAAATACGCCTTTTTGGCTGCGACGCTGCCATTATCTGCATACTGCACGCAGTACAGGTCGTTTTGCAGAAGCTGGCACCAATTGAATGAACGAAGTTTTCATTGCATGAGTAAAACATGCATCGGTATACAGTCAGGGCTGCCATGTTACTGGTTAATGTCATACACACGTAGATATTTTCATTCATTCATTCGTTCCATTCGTGCCAGCCGGCCTAGCCAAGATTACAATCGCTATCGCTTCGACAACGAAAAGCATTATGTCTCTCTATCACTCTTCCATATTAGCGTGACAGTGACAGTTGCGTTTCGATCGCTACGAAGCGTAAGCGATTAGCATCTTGGCTACGCGGCCAGTTCTTGTGAATTGACCTGTACATTCGAGTCGCTCGCAGCGCAATACACGCCATTTTAGAGCTCTAGACTGCTACCACCAGTTTTGACATTGACATATTAGCTCGTGTCTACGTAGATTATATCTATACATCTGGCTTGCACTAATATGCGAGTACGAGTGAGATGCATAGAAAGTAAGTTACCTAGACGAGAATGAATATGTCATTGTTAAAACTTGTGGTAGTGGTACTAGTCAGAATTTTATAGTTACTCTACATAGTACGTTTTTACTTTTTTTTGGCTTCAGTTTTGATTAAATTTATTAGGTAGAAAGAAATTTTAATCATTTGTGTAGGTATGTTGCGTGTTATACTTTATTTATCCATTGGAAGCGAGGGTTATCGAAAATGTCTAGCGTATACCACCCTAACTTTGCCTTATAAAAAAAAAAAACATTTATTGCCGACCACAAAAATCCATATATCATAAATCTTATGTGCCCAACTTTGCCTTATGTGTCTAACTTTGCCTTATGTGCCCAACTTTGCTCAAATAGAACGATGTGAAATTCAATCGGAATAAAATGTATATATTTGCAATAAATAGGGTTGCACAAAAATGGTCTAATTAGAAAAGTAAAAAACTTAAAATTGTAATAAAAATTATTCCATTACATTATGTCATCTATTATATTACAGTATTACACGACACCATTTAAAAACTAAAATACATTATTAAAAAGATTTAATGAAAAAAAATCATCAATTGTTAACATTAGTAGTTACAAATAAAGTACAATTAAATGTAAGTATTACAATTTAAAACACTACACACAAATTACAATAATTAATTTAAAAAAAAATATCAAAAGATTTGATTTGTTCTTTAGTCAGAATAATAAATCAGCGTAGCTTGAGCATTTGGCAACAATTTTTAGGGTTCCGTACCCAAAGGGTAAAACGGGACCCTATTAGGGTTTCGGACCCAAAGGGTAAAACGGGACCCTATTACTAAGACTTCGCTGTCCGTCCGTCCGTCCGTCCGTCTGTCTGTCACCGGGCTGTATCTCACGAAACGTGATAGCTAGACTGTTAAAATTTTCACAGATGATGTATTTCTGTTGCCGCTATAACAACAAATACTAAAAACAGAATAAAATAATGATTTAAATGGGGCTCCCATACAACAAACGTGATTTTTGACCAAAGTTAAGCAACGTCGGGAGTGGTCAGTATACTTGGGTGGGTGACCGTTTCTTTTTTTGCTTTTTTTTTTTGTTTTTTTTTGCATTGTGGTACGGAACCCTTCGTGCGCGAGTCCAACTCGCACTTGCCCGGTTTTTTTACATAAAACTGAGAACAAATGAGCTTTTTCAATTCTTAAACAACATTGTGTTGATTAGTTTGTAAATAGTCTCTCTTAGACTTTTAATTATGAATATTAATTGCCCATTAACATCCTTAATGAGAAATAGCTTAAGAACTTGTTTAGTTTTATTTGACTCTGAACCTTTGTTTTTTGAAAGGCAACATTTTTAAGAAAAGTTAGGTGAAGCATTGACAGCAATATTATTGTATAAAAAATAGAATACTAGAGTCTGGCTACTGAAATTTTACACAAATGTTTGGCGGGAAATTAAAAAAATCTTGGGCTGGTCACACTTTGTGTAGTAGGAATTATAGTTTTGATACTAGACAATATTTTTGATTTTTCTGTGCACAAGTAAGGTACCTAAGGAAATAAGTTAAATAAACGTTTACGTGCACTCAAAGTCAGCTCACATAATTTCTACCACTATTTAAAGTACAGTCAACGACAAACACATATGTTACGTTCCAATATTTAGATTTTATGGATATTTTTTAGAACTTTTATTTTATCCGTTTTTTTATATACACTTATCCTGTTTATGAGATTCAGGCATTCACAAATTCACGTACTTAATCAAAGTAATAGGCAAATGTTAGAACTAGTACTTAAAGTATCAAAATATTTATAGAGCACCAACCTTCTAATTTGTTTACATTTGGTTAGGACTTGTAAACATTGCAGTTTTTCGTTATACAAAGCTACACGTCGACATTGTACATTGTCGTAATTATTTACGAGCTTAAATAATAGTTTGCAAACCTCACTCATTATAGAAATTATTAATATTATTTAAAATAAGCCCCTTATAAACCGCAAACAATTTGAATTAATGACATAAATTGACAACTGACTTTTAGCTTTTTTTTAAATCATAGACAATTGGTGATACAACAACGAAATATCTGTCAACAATTTTTGGCTAGCCAGACTCTAGTAAAAACATTATCACTCGTCCTATAAATCTAATAATCTTTTAGTTGGTGTGTAAAGGATGACCCACGCTAGACCGGGCCGTGCCCGGGCCGAGGCATCCGACGTCATTTTCTATGACGGCTGATCGGTTTTCACGTGGTGGTTTCCAGAAAACTAAGCGCTGGAAGCTCCGGCCCGGCCCCGGATAAACTCGAAAACCTTGTAAAAACTCAACACTCTAGTTCCACAAGAGACCCTTGCATTCCTTGCAACACTCCGGTGTTACCACAAAGCAAACAAAACGGAATGTTTAACTCTAAAACCTTGTAAAAACTAAACAATCTAGTTCCACAAGAGACCCTTGCAACACTCCGGTGTTACCACAAAGCAAACATAACGGAATCTAGGTCTTTGTCAATCGACCCTCCGCTAATTAGTGCGAAACAGGGTACGAACAACTTAATTACTAGCTACCAGAAACAGGGACAGGTTAAGGTAAAGACAGTCAAGAATTTCCTGGATAATATTTGAAGTTTGATGGTGTCCTAGCCTACATGGTACCCTGCCTATGAAGTAGGAGATCCCGGGTTCGAAACATTTTATTTATTTGTATGTAAATCAAAAATATTTGTTCCGGACGTTAAGGATGTTTTATTTGTATGTTTTACTGAAACTCGTTTTTAGTGAATACGCGTTTTCGCTACTCAATACTAGGTATTTTTGGGTCCATATTGGGTCGCATAATAATTGATTGTCCTAATGTAATGTTACGCATAAAACTCATTTCGCATAGCTGTTATTGTGCTGGAAATATTAACATTTCTGAAAAATTCTAACACAAACCTAACCTAACCTACCCTATTCTACACAACCTATGCAAAATACTTTCTGTTTCAGCTGGAGAAAAAATATGCGAAAAGAGATTTATGCGTAACATTACATTATGACAATCAATTATTATGCGATGAGATAGGATCCCGGTATTTTTCTAGTTAAAACTAGTTTTCCGTAAAGCCTTGGTGAAAACTTTTGACTGGGATTTTTTTGTCAAAACTAGTTTTCGCAAAGTGTTTCAGTAAAAACTAGATTTAAGTAAACGATAGACTTATGTCTATCTATATCAGTGGTTCTTAACCTTTTCAGTCCGGTCACCCCTATGACTAACTAGGGAACCTGATTTTACCCCTCCTCCCAATGGTAATAAAAAATAAAACGTGTACGTTTGTTGTATTGTTATATTAGGTTAGCTTATTACCCCCGTAAAATACCAGTTTTACCCCCACGGGGGTAATTACCCCCTCGGGGGTAATTACCCCCAGGTTAAGAACCACTGATCTATATGTATATGTGTGTCTGTGTATTGTGTTGTCACAAAAAGGCATTTGCGTTTAGACTTACATTAAAAAATAAATATAGTCGATTCTGGCGCTCGCCGGCGGACGTCACTGCCAAACTATATTATTTACTTGTCTCCTTACCTTTACTAACTAAGCTAAAAGGACACAGGTTGAAATGAAAAGGGCGTATGGCCCTAGAAAAGCTAAACTCAAAGTACTTTTTATTTACACTAGGGTGATTATAAAAAGCGTATCTTAGTGGAAAAATGGGAAAGTTATGACGTTTTCTTTTTTGAACATTCTTTGCCTTTTCTAACGTTAATAACCGTCGGTATTCGTTTCTAGTTTCCGTTGGAACATTTTAAAATCAGAAAATGACCTACCTATCCAATACCTACCCAATACCTACCAACCAACCTACCAATACCAATCCATTTAATTTAGGTTGACTGATTTATCAATTATTATCTGTATTATAGTTACCCTATGGTAACTGCCCGTTTCGAACTTTAAGATACGTCTCTTCAAACAAAAACGTCACTTTTGACACTGACACATGTAATCCATATCGTTTCTAGATCTATTAATTGACGTATATTTAATTTCGAATCGGGCCGTAAGTCCCACTGTTGTATGTTGGGCACAGGCTACCTCTTAAAAGGGTTTAGGCTAAAGCCCTATACGAAATAAATCACCCATTTTAAAAACACATCCTTATAAATACAATTTACACGGACGTTTTCACAAACTGAAACATTGTTAAAGCAATTCACAGCCCGTTGACACGGCAGCTGACAATTCCGACAACGCATGACAACGCCAGACAACCCATGACAAGTTCTAACGCGCCTGTCAGGTTTAACTCGATCGTGTTAGTGAGGCATTGCGGGCCAATTTGAGTTTTAGTTATGGCATCTGATTCCAATACGATATTGTCAGTGTCAAACTGATTATTTTTTAAACTTAAAAAACAAAACAAAACACAACACAAACAAAAAAAAACATAAAAATAATGTAAGGTTTAATCGGGTAATTCCGAATGTCGAAAACTGTCAGATAATTCCGAAATGAGACTTTTATTATGATGGCATTAAGGGTGATCTTCATCTAAATTTCGGAATTATCCGACATTCGGTATTACCCGAATACACCTTACAAATGGCGGACGCCAAACGCCTAATGGCCACCAATAGTTTAACCAAAAACCAAAAATGTCAATTTTGATACAGACAGACCAGTAATATCAGTATTGTATCGGAATCAGATCGAATAACTAAAACTCGGATTGGCCCGTTGGATGTTAGATAAAAATAAAAGAGAAATTGCAACGCCATATGCTGAATCGGGGATTATTTTGTGGTATTTCCTATCTATTGTCTATTTCAAGGCAATCAATCTGAAGTGTTGGAAAAGTGAAAAAGATTAAAAGAAAATTAAGGAATATTTGGGTTATCCGCAGATGGTCTCGAACGCAAAATGACTAGTGTGTTGTTTTGCCTAAATCTCAATTAGTCTACATCGCAAACGGTCTAAAACGCAAAATGCCCGAATATTTTTTTCCGTTTTATCTTAACTTTATAGCGATGTCGACAGAGCCACGCTTCCGCGGGGCTCCTATTCTTTGCTGTTTGGCCTTCGGCCATTTGAAGATGCCTAACGAACCTAACCTACCTATGTAACATGTGGTGATATAAAAAGTGGGCATTTTGCGTTTTAGACCGTTTGCGATTTAGGCAAAACAACACACTAGTCATTTTGCGTTCTAGACCATCTGCGGGTAACCCGAATATTTTTCTTACTTACTCGCCTTTTACAAAAGTTATTTACTAAATTAAAAACTTAAAACTACAATTTTTAAAGTTATACCTAGGGTTACCAATAATTAGATAAGCATGATGAGTCATGGTTGTTATATAGATTTAAGAGCATGTAAGATGTATAATCAGTTGGTAATCCTAAATAAAGTAAAAAAAACGAATTATCTTAAAAAAAATCCTTTAAATGCAACGATTCCTAATATTATCAATTTAAGGAACCTTTGTCAATTTACTTTTGGGCCTTGGGCCACTCCATTTATTAATAAAAAATATTCTACACTACGAAAAAAATTTAAATCACACATTCGCCGATTTCATCAGTTATTAGCACAACAATTCTTTGTCGGTCAAAAACCACATAAACAACGATTTTGAAACCCCTTTAAGTAACCCGATCCTTTTAAATCCGGCTAATAAATGTATTCATTTAGAAACACGAACCCGTTCGGGCTGAACCTAAAATGGCGGCCGTCACGAGATGGCGGGTAATAGAAAATTAACCGGATCCTGGTTTGCCGGTTATTTGAGTTTAAAGCTCACCGCTCACCTTACTAGTGGAATCTGTAGCAATTTCTGAACGGCGGCGGTAATGGCTATGGCCGTATTACCCAGATGATCTGTACGTCACACATAGATTTCTGTTCCACCTGTTGGACTTTTCAGGAGGCAAATTTTTGAATCCATAATTTAGGTGGAGCCCAAAACGTAGGGTTTCCCTACATTTATCGATACAGAATCTGAAATTAACCGATGGAAAAAAGCTTTATGTCTTTGTGATAAGAGCGGCGCCGGCGAGAGCTGGCGTCAACCGAGCCAAACGAGCGCCTTTTTAGCTCTTATTGCGTTGACATAAAGCTTTTTTCTATCGGCGATTCCGCAGATTTTAGGCAACCACAACATGTCGTGGTAGAAGATTCGCGATTCCAGGACGTTCCCTAAACGGCACGGTGTGGGAAACACTGGTGTTGGTTTTGTGGGTTGGCTCCTCCCTCTCTTTCTCAGTAGAAAAACCGGGAGGTATAAGAGTCCCAAATACCCCTCAAAAATAGCCCAGCTCAGGCCCGGGGCATGATGCGTAACTGCAATCCCACAACGTCAAAAAGGCAACCAGAACTTAGACTTCATTAAGGTAAGGTGGTGTAAGACTAACATAGATTATTTTGTTCGGGACAAGACAAACAGTATGAGGATTCCATACAAGTGATAGTCTTATCCCACCTTACCTTAATTTTATTTTGGAACAGAAGAGAATTTCTGCGTGTGAATGACTGACCCCAGTTTATTAAAACATGGCGATGGAGGGTAAATGTGTCGTAACCTTTAACCGCCAGAATATTGGCTTAACTTTGTTGCTTGTCAGGCGTTTATCGGTCGGCGCGGCGTCGGCTCAATTTTGTAGGTTAGGAAGGCAGATAACTGGCCTCTAAGGGGAGTTTAAAAGCTTAGAGTAATTTTTATAGGTAATTTTATGGTGATGGTAATTAACGAGAAAGTGGCTAATTTAATTTTAATAATAATTTTATTTAGTTTCTTTATTTATTTGTTTTTTCTAACGAGTGTTCGCGTTTGCATGATGTCTATTTTTGTATGGGATTTTGAACAGCGCAGACGTTTTGCAAACTCAAAATCTCGTTCAAAATGTCACTTATACGCGTAGGTACGTCACGTCACGCTCCAGAATGAAATTATAGGAATAACTATCTGGGAGTATATAAATAATAATCCGGAATACTTAATTAGAACATATATTACTTAGTACACGGCCGGGGGACAACTAAGGAACAAGCCGCGCGGTGGGCATTCCGTATAGCGCGGGGAATGCTGACCACGTAATCTGTCCCTATAGATAGAAATTTACACTAGGGTACTTACTGTTAAGACTACGCTTTAAAAGCATTACCATTTTATGTAGGCAATATTCGTTGCTAATTTTCCACTTTTCGCACTAGTATTGTAATGTACTAACTACTCTCAAGGTAGATCAAATAAACTGTTACTAAATAGTAAATACTTATATACTAAAATATAATTATATAAAAACTATTAGTCATTTTTCTTAGAAATGTAAAAAAAACAATGCAAAGAGAAGTTAATTAAAACTTTTGTTAGGTATTATTAGCTAACTAATTTTCAACTATTTATTACCAGTGTTCCTTCAACTTCATTCGTTAATAAAGTTATGTAATAATTATGTTGTGAATAAATTTAATGAAATTAACAAGAAATATAATTTACGTTTATAGCATAAGTTGTTAAATTCTTGCAAATCACTCTGTCTTCAACCTCCATACTTCACTTCATACTTAGGTTTAAGCCAAATAAGTACTTACCTAACATACAAGAAGAAAAACATATGCCTGTAAGCACTGTCCATTATCCTGTTCCTAATGTCCACAGATATCATTAACATAGTGAAAAACAAGTGAATAAATCAAAGCTCTGTGGCCGCAGCTAATTATCTGTTATCTTACGGCCGTTATGGCCCAGGGTAATGGTGGAACTTTCCATGGCTATTGTAAGGTTAATGTTACGGACAGGGAAACATGAGGATGTTTAATGTTTATCTGTGTCTATATCGTGTTATCCGTGATTGGGATTTTATATTTCTTTGAAACAGTGACAATAGTGGAGAAGCAAATATTATTTAAAATTGATCACTAATACATATTGATACTTGACAATGACAACATGCTATGTTAAAACAAACGCCTCAAGATTGCTATATAGTATATAGGTATCAATAAATCTTGGCAATCTTAAATATTATGATCTAAAAAAGCGCTACACCATTTATTGTCAAAAACTCGCTGGTTGAAACCGCTGCATCTTCCTTATAAAGGATGACTCACGATAGACCGGGCCGCGGCCGAGCCGGACGGAAGCTCGTTTCGCTTCGTTTTCTATGGAAAGCACCTGATAACCGATCAGCCGTCATAGAAAGTGGCATGTCGGTCGCCTCGGCCCGGGCCCGGCCCGGTCTAACGTGAGTCGTCCTTAAGTTAGATCTGCAAAAAAGTACTTAGTCATTTGAAATGTAATCCAAAGCCTTTCTGAATACGGAAAGTTCTATTCCGAACCGATCAGTTGAATCTTGCATACCAAGCAGGTCTAGAACAAAAGCTAGGTCTCATATCGGGGCATCTGGTTCGCTGTAATTTGAAATTGGAATAAATGAGAAAACTAACCGCCGCCTGCGCCTTCGTCCGCTTAAAAGTGTTTTAATGGGTCAAACAGAAAACTGTGTTCGCTTCTTTTCTGTAGACATACACAAAAGTTAAGGGCTAAAAAGGTCAATTTTCTTATTTAACCCTTATCCACATGAAAAGGTACTCCTTTTATTTAGAGAACTGTGATAAAATCATTACCTATATGCCCACAAGCTGTTAACTATTCCCCACAGGAGAGAAAATTGAGTGTGTTCGCGCGAACTGTACTATCTCTCCTCCCCAAAAGACGTGAACACAGTTTTCTAGTTGACCGTAATACACTAAAATGTGCCTACTTTGCTCCACACTGGGCAATTGTGCTCCAAGATTTTTTTCTATATAAAACTATATCAGTCAGATACAGATGTAGCCCCTTATTCATTTGGCCTGATTTAGTTAAATTATGTTTTATCTCTTTCTTACAAATACATAAGTCAAAATGACTGATAAGGACAAAGGATTATTACCTGATTGAGCTTTGTAGTGCGTTTATGTTATGAATAAGGGAGGTGGTATATAATTATTCACCATCGTATTTTTACGGAAACGTTATACGGACGTGTCTTGCTTTTTCAGTCAATCTCTGTACAAAAAGACTGAAGGTTGACTGAAGTAGCATGACAAATACGAACGTTTCCGAGAAAATACGATGAAAATCAATTATGCATTACATCTGTAGTAGATACCTATACCTTGGGCCCATTTCTCAAAAGCTTGTAACTTGTAATATATTATAATCGGATGTCACTTTTTGACAGCTTTTGTTAGAAAGGGACTTCCACTTGTATTACAAGTTACAAGCTTTTGAGAAACGGGCCCCTGCACTACATACTTGCAGTTTGGCAGAAGAAAAAAAGTTGTTTGAGTTAATTTCTCCTGAATAAATGATTTATTTATTTATTACTTATATCACAACTACATTTAAGTGTAGCAACATGATAGTGGCAATGGTCTACATTAAATAGACGTATATATTAACATATAACTATACCTACCACAGTAAAATAATTTCAAAATTTAAATGTATATATCCGAATTTTGGAGCAAATTTCGGAGCAATAGTATAGTTATGAACGTCATTCATTATTGGCCTCTGTCAGATCTATTATTAAAAGAACCGCAATCGTATTTCAATGCACTGCAGTCTATAGGACGTAATCTATGCTCAAGAAAATTCATAAAATATGGCACAATAGGGAACAGTCCAAACGAAATATTTATATAACCGGAGAATTATCCAGGGCGGACAACCGCTTTGCTTTTCTTTTGCTTTTCGTTTGCTTTTATTTTGCCTTTCTTTCGCTTTTTGCTGCTTCTTTTCATTCTATTGTAGCTAGAAATATAAGTTTTTGCTTCAGAAACATAATAGTCGGAGAGCTGACGCCGGAAAAAGGTAAGGGCTACCACAGACTAGCGTCTCCCGGGCGTCGGTGTCTAGTTAACTCTATGGCTGCGGCATTTATTTTATTTGTGTGGATATCATAAATATTTGTTCTTGAGCAATGGACATTTTCCATACATACATCACCGTCTAATGATCTTACTTTGGCCCCACAGACAAAACATCCTCCAGACTGAGCATAGTCGCGCTACCCCCTCTGCCACGCTTACGGTAATTTTACTCTATATTCGACTCGAAAGTGTCTTTGTGTGACGTCCGTGTCTTTGAACGGAGTAATCACGGCACGGGACTTCGCTCACCTCGTCCCGCGCACCCCGCATTTTTGGCATCATCGGTTGCATGAAATGATTGCTCTAAACTCGGTCTAGAGGATTCCTAGTCTATGTTTGGCCCTAATTCGATCGGTGTAAAATAAAATTATGTAATGGGTCTATTGCCTGAATAAAATAAACATTCAAAATAAATATTATTTTATTTATTTGTCTTATTTTTTTCGGGGCTAGCTCTTAGACTATTGAGACGATTCAATAACGGTTTGTTATTGCAAGTGGAACGAATATTACGAAAGATCAAACTTTAACTATAATTATAGAAAATACTGCAATGTCCGTTGAAAAATGGAATCAATTTCTAATAGTTCAAGCTAACAAGTTAACCGGACAAGTGCGAGTCGGACTCGCCCACCGAGAGTTCCATGCTTTTTAGTATTTGTTGTTACAGCGGCAACAGAAATACATCTGTGAAAATTTCAACTGGTCTTGCTATCACGGTTCATGACATAGAGCCCAGTGACAGACAGACAGACGGACGCTGGAGTCTTAGGGCCCGATTCGGATTTTGAAAGAGACATCTATTAGATATCTTAAAGACATCACCACGATACGATAACAATATGTTTAAGATCTAACCTGTCAAATTTGACATTTGCGCGATTCTGGAGATACTCTTGAACGATTTCCACAGGATATGACTTAGAGATCCAATTCACATGTAATACATTATTTTACCTTATTTATTTTTAAAGATAATTACTAAATACCTTATTAACCACCTCTATAACTGAAATATACTCCATTCTCACCTCTATTAATGGAACTCTCTGTAAATGAGACAGAAATTTATTTGTACCTGGCTAACTGGAAGCCTGTGTAAGTGGAAAACCTTTTTAGGTGAGACAAATTTGCTCGTCCCTTGAGATCTCACTTATGCAGGTTTCACTGTAGATATCTTACTCTATCTAACGTAAAAGTGACATTGGTTGCCCGAATTGCGCTGCAAAAGAGAACTAGTTGATATCTAAACTATAACGTACATCTAGAATGGATCTAGTACGTGTCGTCTCTTGTGAATATCTTGAAGTTCGAATACGGCAGTTAGTAATAGGATCCCGTTTTTACCCCTTGGGTACAGAGCTTTAAAAACAAGCCGGACAAAACAACCCTAAAATGATAGTACCCCAAAGTCAATAACAAACCGGTGTTTTACCAAACTTTCCCTAAAAGCTTTTCATAAGTGCTCTCAACCACTTTGTAACGATCAAACAAAACTTAAACAACCGCATAATGATCCCTTAAAGTACGCAAAAGATGGCGGTAGGTCGTACTTGATAAGTTGTGTTTAATATTTTATCGAGGGACAGGGTGAAATTGAAAAGAAAGTTTATAGGTACTGAAATAGATATCATCGTAGAGAAAAAAATATACCGGGTGTGGCCTGTAATATGAGCAATTAAACCGTAAGCTGTACTCCTCATACTAACCAACATTTGTTCAACGACTTTTAAAAATAATTTGTGCTTTGATTTCTAATACACTTTAAAGTTTATTCTAAGACGTACCTAATGTATTGCAAATTTTGTTATGTTTAAGGCGTGACAAGCAACGTCAGCAGTCACAGTGATAGTGGCGTGGCGATGGCGTCCATTGAAGATGATATTTATTTTGTATGAAAAATAGGGAGTCTAAATACTTCATTATTTTTATTTGTTGAACAAAAGTGTCACCGTTTGAGGAGTACAATCAATTTTTAATTATTTGCTCGTGTTACAGGCCACACCCGGTATAGAGTGCTCACTCCATACATCAGTTTTAGTACCCAAAACGATTATTTTTGCAGTCGACATCTAGCATCGAGAAGCGGAATTATCGGTACTGCTTGACAATAGATGTTGCAACGACAGGCGTTAACACTTGAATCCCTCATTACGCTCAGGATTCAATGTACGCCCTTGACGGAAATATATCATTTTGATCCCTTGTAACACAAACTACTATTATTACATGCACTAGACTAGAGGGTAAAGCGTAGGCTTCATTCTAGATCTGTAGTTTTTAAAGAGACAGGTTGCCGCATTCAAAATAGGCAAATGGTTTCAGTAGGCCAAGCACATGAT
Organism: Cydia fagiglandana; assembly: GCF_963556715.1. Taxonomy (NCBI): domain Eukaryota; kingdom Metazoa; phylum Arthropoda; class Insecta; order Lepidoptera; family Tortricidae; genus Cydia; species Cydia fagiglandana. The sequence goes on from NC_085940.1 coordinate 19,506,714, forward strand.
TGCCGCGACAGTATCTCGCCGCGAGATAGACTACCCGTCGTTTTCTAACTATATTAACTAAAGAGGGACGGGTAGTCTATCTCGCGGCAAGATACTGTCGCGCCAATCATGTGCTAGCCCGGCTGGACCTCTTAATAGGTACAAACGTTTCGTCAAAACACGACATTTAGCCAAACTAGACAAAGCAATAATGTGTACCGTTTCACCGCACAAACAGTCATAACGGCCTTTGGAAAACCAGTTTGAATTTAAACTTTAATGCGTTAGAATACGGTTAATATTTGAATGAGTTGTGCCATGGCTGTTCCGAATTTTTCGCGTTCTGGCTTTACCACAACCGAGGTGCAGTCACGTCATATTGACGTATACTAAACACGTGCATTATTTATTCTCCAACTGTATAAAACGTCATACATACACTTCAGGCGCCAAGCTAATTTATATCTTAAATATGAGTCTGTTAAGTTTAAAATTGATTTGTAATAAAAAAGGTGTTTTGATCCTTTTGATTTTACACATGTTCATTTATTACAGCAACCGCTGCGTCGAGGTTCGGCGGCCAATTTTAATTCCTATCGCAAACTCCTCTTTCCTTTAAGCTGTTATTTAAAACTCAACCTTAACTGTATAGAAATTAAATCTAACTTAAATGAATAGTTGACTAGTTATGACGTTGCGTAGGTAATAATGAAAATGTTGGATGTAGAGAAAATTAATGAGGGCTTTGATTAAGTGGTATGGATGAATCAGGAAAAAGAAAATTGCAGCTGTATTCATGAATAGTATTTAAAAATGTGTAAAGCAGGATTTTAACATTAAATTTATTCTTGAAAATATCACACATGGCTTACGTAACATGAATTTCATTTTAATTTAAAGCGAGGAGTGAATGTTTTTTATTCATATGAATTTGTCATGAATAAGTATATTTAGTTGGTTGGAAGGCTTGTGTTGTGGGTACTTTATATGGTAGATTACGGTATTAGTTATATTAAATATAAAACTAGAGCTAAGTCATACTTACATACCTACATATAGTCATGCCTGTTTCCCGAAGGGGTAGGCAGAGATCACAGATTTCCACTTGCTACGATCCTGAGTGACATACCTCTTTCGCTTCCTTCACTTTCATAACATTCCTCATACACGCTCGGCAGTTTAGGGTGCTCTTGACCTGGCCTTGCTTCAGGATTTCCCCGATCTGATCAGAGACAGTCCGCCATGGTCTACTCGGGGCTTGTATTCGGGGTCAAAAAATCGATCTAGCTAGGTCTTATCTCTGGGAAAACACGCATTTTTGAGTTTGGATATGTTTTCCGAGAAAAGCTCAGTGTCCCAGATATCAACTGATGTAATCGGAGTTTCTTCTCGCTCACTTGTACAGTCGCCATCAGATATATCGGAGCGGCCAAGGCGCTCACAAATATCTGAACACGCCTCTATTGTCAGGGCGTTAGAGTGCGTGTTCAGATATAGTTGAGCACCTCGGCCGCTCCGATATATTTGATGGCGACTGTACTAGGTTAGCAGAACAACATCGTAATGCGAGGTAAGATGAGTGATGCGATAAGATTATGACGTACGACGTAAGTGATGAGAGCGCCAAGTGGATAAATTAGGTGTGGAAGGAAATTGCTGCTTTTCTCAACTGGGTCATAGGTATGTAGAAAATAAAAGCTCATACTTCTATAACTAACACGGAACTTGATCGAGTAAAACTTACGTTTATTTATGGCCAGAGGGTCTACCGCGAACCACGTTCGACGTGTTGCCTCCCTGTCACACTTACGTACGTATTTACAAGTGCGACAGAGAGGCAAGACGTCGAACGTGGTTCGCGGTAGGCCCTGTGACGTTTCGAACGTGACGTCACGTTCGCGGTCACAGACGGGCGAGGAATTGTATCAACATCTTCTTGTTGCGCGGGTTTTGTGAACTACTCGCACTTGATCTTGGTTATTCAAATATCAAACAACCCTAGCATACATGCTAGGGTTGTCACTTTGCCTACATACAACACTCACAACATCCGATGGGTATGTGATGGGATGTTTTTCACCCGTAAAATTGTTAATCAATGGATTCTATGAAGACGAAATCCCCTTTCTGGTTTCAATCGTTTCACTTACTTTCCTGCTGTGGTAAAGATGTTCCGTAGAGAGGAGTTCGGAGTTGGTCCCATAGAAAAAGTTGTTCAGTATGGCCTACCTAATCACCTCGCACAATATGGCTAACGGTTCAAAAATGACCCTGTATAATAAAAGCTGTCACTTCTGTCTTTGAATTTTTTGCGAGTATTGCTTCTGACGTCTTTTTAGCTTATCGTTTTTTACGAACAAACCTTGACTTCCAATAACTGGACTCGAAATGTTCTATGACGTGTAAACATATTTTTGAACGCTATTATGAATGTGTATTGTATAAATATAAATTTCTAGCTTATTATATGTCGTCCCGATTAACTTAACTACATAATAATTAGGTTAAATAAATTAACCTTTTCCAATAAGTACATACCTATTATGACTTATCGACGAGCAGGTATTATATACCGTCTCACCTAAGACCATCTAACGTCCGAAGTCTCATTTCCTCGGATCGGATATAAAACCAGCGAAGAGTGCTCTCTTTTACTACCACTAAAACAAAAGCGCTTTACGATACAGTGTACGTCTGTGAAACAGTAAGAAAAGTTCTAATATTGATCAAAAGGTGCATGTTTCTCTATCATCAGGCGCCTCTTGAGGTTTTAGTATGTTTGTAGAAGATTACACTTAGCCGTACTCCTAACAATACTTTGATTCTTTTAGCTGCTAACTCAATTCAATTGCTTGAAGCGCAATTTCAATAGTATGCCGCAATCAGTTTTAAAGAACATTCAGGATGTGACCGCCCTTTAACTCTTAAGCAATAATCGTATTTTAATTTGTAATGTGAATTTTGATTGTACGAATTTTCATAATTTTAATTTAATTTAATTATTATTTAAGTATTCATTTAGTTTATTTGAATTGGTGTGGGTTGTTTTAGGAATTTGTGATTAATTATTTATTTTTAATTCTGTTTGTGTATATAATATGGTATATTTGTCTGCAATAAACGTTTACATTACAATGCATATTGCGTAGCATTGTATGTTAGTACAAATAATATCAAATAAGTCACTTTTAGTATGTTATCAAGTAAAACGTTTTGTTTTCAGGTCATTTACCCGGATCCAGTATCTATCTCCTATCACGGTTTGTCAAATACAAGCCGACAAGCCGACGATCAGCGTGTAGCTACACTTTGCTTACCTACTGTTATCTACATATTTACTGTGTCATGACTTAGACGCTATAACAATATTGTGAATTATTGTCCACGATCTGGGGAATGGTTTCTCAGTTACATGGAAAACAATTTCAACTGTTTTACCGGGTTATTGAATTTGTCCGAATATCGTCAAGTTAAATGTATCAGAGGGTGTAATGTCTCATGGTATTAAGTCCGCCTTTATACTGTAAGGTTTTTTTGTGCAATAAAGGTTAAATAAATAGATAATGTCAGGAAGTACCTACCTCTCTCTTTCTATTTGGTAGTAACTTCTAAAAGTGACATTCCATTTCCAACTGCAGCTGCAATACTGTTCATTTTACTATGGAAATTGACAATGACAGCGACGCGTTTCCATAGTAAAATGAACAGTATTGCAGCTGCAGTTGGAAATGGAATGTCACTCTAAGTGACATGTACTCTGTTGATGACCTTTTTGACTTTTCCGGCAACAATTCAGATGGCAGGACTACTGCAGTAGTATTACATGTCAAAATCGATGATTTTTGACATTTGCAGTAGCAGTGTAGTTGCAGCAATACAGCAGTAGCGTTGCAGCAGTAACGATGGTGTAGTCTGAATCCGAACGGTACCATTACCAGGCGTGGCTCACTCCGCGATTTCGTCGCATCGCTACAAGTACTTGCGGCCCACGCCAATTTTGGTGTCTAGCAGTAGTAGTTGCCGCGTACCACTACGGAACAGACGCCTGCTCGCGCTTGTGCCACCTTGCGGTCATCATCATCATCATCATCTCAGCCATAAGACGTCCACTGCTGAACATAGGCCTCCCCCTTGGACCTCCACTCGTACCGGTTGGAAGCGATCCGCATCCAGCGTCTTCCGGCGGCCTTAACAAGGTCGTCCGTCCATCTTGTGGGTGCACGTCCTACGCTGCGTTTGCTAGTCCGTGGTCTCCACTCGAGCACTTTTCGACCCCATCGGCCATCTTCTCTGCGCGCAATGTGGCCTGCCCATTGCCACTTCAGCTTGCTAATCCGGTGTCGGTGACTTTAGTTCGTCTACGGATCTCCTCATTTCTGATTCGATCACGCAGAGAAACTCCTAGCATAGCCCTCTCCATAGCTCGTTGAGCGACTTTGAATTTTGAGATGAGGCCGATAGTGAAAGACCACGTTTCGGAGCCGTAAGTCATCACTGGTAACACACATTGATTAAAGACTTTCGTCTTGAGGCACTGAGGTATGTCGGACGAAAAGACATTACGTAGTTTCCCGAACGCTGCCCAACCGAGTTGGATTCGGCGGTTGACCTCCTTCTCGAAGTTGGACCTACCTAATTGGACTACTTGTCCTAGGTAGATGTAAGAGTCAACAACTTCGAGTACCGAGTTCCCAACAGAGACTGGGATGGGCACAACATTGGCATTTGACATAAGTTTCGTCTTGTCCATGTTCATTTTCAAGCCCACCCTTGCAGTTATACCTGTCGTAAAGTCGTAAAGTATGTCGAGTCTGTGTGTCATTGATTACCAGTTCGCCGGACAATATCAGATCAGCCTGTCAGTTAGCCTTTGGTATGCTTAGAAGCAGATCTGCTCTATATATATTCAACTTAAACATGTATTTATTGTGATTGCAATATAAATGATAAATTTTTGACGAAATACGAAAGGTTAAACACAAAAGGGAATAGAAATATCGTATAGCCCCGGAACGACTCGCTTGGGGCTCCACGGTGGCATTCATCCTGGTTAAACCTCATTAAGCTTAGTGATGGACTAAGAATAAATAATAGTATTAAGTACAGAACGCGTCTATATTAAGGGGCCACAGATTACCAGTTCGCCGGACGATATCAGCCTGTCTGTTGTTCGGAGCTGTCAAATTTTACGTTTAACTGACAGGCTGATATCGTCCCGTGAACTGATAATCAGTGGGCCCCTTAATAGACGCGTTCTGTACCTAGTACTATTATTTATTCTGTGCCATTACCCACAATTATGGATGCTAACTGCCGCCTCATGAAGTTTAGTACCACATTTGCTAACTTTCGGTGCTGACGTACAATATACGGTGCACGTGGCGGGAATAGTAATATCGTATAACCCCGGAACGACTCGCTTGGGGCTCCACGGTGGCATTCATCCTGGTTAAACTCTCGTTGAGCTTAGTGATGGGCACTATTGAATATAGGGAAAATTCCCGGAGATTTCCTGGAGGTCCCGGGTTCGAATCCTGGTCAGGGCATTTATTTGTGTGCTCATCACGAATATTTGTTCCTGAGTTATGGATGTTTTCTATGTATCTAAGTACCTATGTATTTATCTATATAAGTATGTATATCATCGCCTAGTACCCATAGTACAAGCTTTACTTAGTTTGGGGCTAGGTTGATCTGTCCAAGATTGTCCCCAGATATTTATTTATTTTATTCTTTAACCGCTTTCCGTGTTAATATTAAGGCTTCTGATCGAATTTTTAGCTAACTTTTTGAATTTTTGTAGGGAATGATTTTTCCGCTCTATACAGCAGTGCAAGTGAGGTTGAAACTCATCATTTTTGACACATATAAAAGATAAGTTGTTAGATGTATTCATTATAATTTTAAAAGGCATAGTAATTGACAGTGATAGGTATTATTGGTATTATATCTATCGTTTCGTTATCTTTGGACCCGGGTATGTCCTTAAACTACGTCCAAGACCACCGGTGGACGGGCAGCAGCGTCCCTCAAATTCGGTGTACTCGACTGCGATCGCCAACCCGCCTGCCAAGCGTGGCGATTATGGCATTCACATCCCATAAGGGGGAGGCCTATGTTCAGCAGTGGACGTCTTATGGCTGAGATGCTGATGATGATGATGATCTATCGTTTCACGCTGCTACAAGTGCTACAACGCAACTTTAATAGGTAATTCGCTAGTAACTAGCCACTTTTACAGGTGAAAATTTATTTTTGGTTTGAGGTGGCCAGTAGTTACTAAAAGTGGCCAGTTACTGGCGAATTACCCTATTTACCTAATATTGGTAACGGGAAATGGGGTTAGCACATCACTAGAGCCACATATTCGTAAGTAGGTCAATTTTGTTTCACAAGATTTCCCTACGATGTTCGAGGATGAGTTCGTGAAAACATGCTTTATGAAAATGCATCTTGATGACATCGATGCATATATGTCACAGATTTATCTACTAGATTGCGCATACGCGGTCCATGGTCATATTCGGAGCTTTCAAACTAAATTGCTGAAACTATTTTCATTTGCGTCTACTTTACTAACTTTAGATATTCAACAGTAGTAAAATTGTGTACATACCTGCTGCATTATATCAACAAATTGGTGCACCATTTCTCAGCTTTTCACTTATGGCCCAGTTAAATTAAGGGTTTCACCTCGGAATGAGAGATAATAAGCTGGAAACTCGTATACACCTTAGTTATGACATTTTAAAGGTTCTCTTAAAAGTCGACGCATATATCGTGTGCGCGTCGGAAGTTATTCCAGGTCAAAGGTCATAAAAACTGGTTATTCGCGGATATCAAGTTTCCTATAGCTCCAATTTTATTGACATGTAGGTAAGAATTGTAGGGCATACAATTTGCGACGAGTTAGGTATAAAACGTTTTTTCATGCCATTAGCCATTTTCAAGATATACGGCATAGAAGGCGCAGCGGCACGGGAAACGCACTATAACGCAAGGCGAGCTGGTAATCTGTGTGAATAATACGTTCTATAAAGTTTATTAATCGTTAAAATGACACTTATGGATCACATATAGATTTTAAAACAAAAGTGGCCCCTCCTGTGCACAATAGCTAACAGCTTGTGTGTATGTATGTAATGATTTTATGACATAGTTTACTACAAAAAGGGTACCCCTTTATTGAGGTTTAATCAGGAAATTAAGCTTTACTTAAGGTATTTCTACAGGAAAGAGGTAGATTTTAAGTACTAATAATACATGAAAATGTTTTCACATGCTTTTATTTAACTCCCGAAATCTCTATCTGTAGTTAAAATAGCGAGATGAAGTAGTTTCAAGTTCATTCTTATTCGTTTTCTTTGTTAGAAAGTACATTGTTTTAGTTCCAAAAATAGATTCCCCATCCATAATTTATCCGGAAATGATATATCACATGTCCTAATATGTATAGCTTTAGAGAAATGATGCTTCAATTGAAGCGCGGCAGCGTCGAACTTAACCCCCCTCCCCCCACTAAATGTGCCGTGGCTCTCGATGTCTCCCGGTCAGAATCTACTCAGACCAGCTAAAAATCAACTGTGCCAAGTTTCAGCGCATACCTAGTCACAAAATGTAAGGTCTCGTTCACTATCAAACCAACTTATAGTACTTATGTCTGATCACTGCGCTTTCTGTGCCCTATATTTTGAAAACGGCTAATCTCATGAAAAAATGTTCGATGCTTAACGTGTCACAAATTTTATGCTCTACAATTCTTCCCTACATGTAAACAGCGGTGGAGTTATAGAAATCTTGATATTCGCAAAAAACCGATTTTCATGAACTTTGACCTTGATTAACTTGTGACGCGCACATGATATATGCGTCGACTTTTAAGAGAACCTTTAAAATGTCATAACGAAGGTGTATACGAGTTTCCAGCTTATTATCTCTCATTCCGAGGTTGACCCCCTTTTTAGGCTTAAGATGACTGCGGTAATAGCTTCTGCGTGTGATTTTATTTGATGTTTGATTGATTTTTGTACAGTTGACGTCAAAAATATGTTTACACTTTTGCACCTTACTCCTTTGTAATAAGGCGAAAAATGTAAACATATATTTGACGTCGACTGTACCACATGTATCCACGGGGATAAAAGATGACAGAAAACATCGTAAAAACTTACACAAAATCGTCTTGAAAAATCGTGTCAACGCGCCAAGTATACTAGGAGTGCAGAAATTCCGTGGCGGCGATAAACCGGGAACATATTGGTGCACTTGACGGAGACATGCATCAAGCCAGTGTGCACCGCGATAAGGCAAAAGTTTCTTAAGATTTTCGTTAGATGTCGCTGTCAACATGGTGAATTTTTCATCACGCCAACGAGTGCATTAATGTTGTGTTGTCTCCGTGTTGAAAGTTACGCGAATTTATTTATTTATTGTATGTTGAACTGTCAACTACGACGCGTTTTTGCGTCATTGCTATAAGTAACTAGATACTAAATTTTTTTATTTTCGAGTAAAATAATTATGGATTGTATCGTCCGAAATAAATGTTTTTTTTTTTCATTTCTTTATTAACCCTTAAACAAATAACGGGAAATTATTTCCCACCGCAATACCCCCCTTTTCCCCCCACTAAAATTCTTTTTATATATTTTTTCGTAATCTACGCACCCAAATTACCTAAAAACCATTCTTAGTTTCAAAAATCTCATAAAAATTGTTCCATTTGATTAAGGGTTAAGATAAGATCAAATCTTGTCTTTATACCACAGAGTTTTTTTCTAAACGTTAACCGCGACCAGGAGATAAGGGTGCGTAGCCAAGATGCAAATCGCTTACGCTCCGTAGTGATCGAAACGCAACTATCTCTGTCGCACTAAGGGGGGCTAGTTAGTTAGTGCTTCTGGGCATTTTCTGCAAATCGACAACCATTGTGCTTATTTTGCGTGAAACGAGGTAGCGCTACTCTAAACCACCCCAGCTCCTCCATGAAGCCTCGCAAAGTTTTCAGGTTGCTGACTGCCTCTTTTAGTGTTCACGCTATAGGTATTTGCTCCTGTATACTTCTACCTGTTTGACGTCTAGGAAAATATATTTTATTTTGAGGGGGATTTTTTTTTTAATCTTATCGCAGAGGTGTAGGGTTAGAGCCGGCGTAGCTTCATTTAGATTTAGAATAGATTTATTCGTAAGCACAAACAATCGGAACAGTACATAGTAAAAAATAAGTTCAAAAACTAAAACCCGACTACTGCAAATCGCGCTCTAAAAAGTATGAAACAAGATAGAATTCTTATCTAAAAATTATCGAACAGGGAATATTATAAAAGTTTCCATTTTTTCAATAAAAAAATACAACGTAATATAATTTACTATTTTTTTATATATTAACAGAGATTCAGAGGATCGCCGTGGTCGTATGCCACGATTATAAACTTTAAGGTAAAGTGGCATACGACCACGGCTATCCTCTGAATCTCTGTTAATATATAAAAAAATAGTAAATTCAGGGTCATGATTTCGTTACTAACTATTTGAAGTCACTTTTGCGAGGGCGTCCGCAGTACAGAAATGCATGCAGAGAGACGCATATATCGGGCTACGCCCGACTCCTTTGGTATGAGGGCGCCGAAGGCTCCCGTCTTTGGAACGCGTACGTCGGGCTACGCCCGAGACTCCTTTAGTATGAGGGCGCCGATTCGGCGCCCTGCTTTGGAACGAATACAGCGAGCCTAGTATGTCGAGCTGCGCCCGACATTTTTAGTATGAGGGCGCCTTCGGCGCCCGGCTTTGGAACGCGTACGTCGGGCTACGCCCGACTCTTTTAGTATGAGGGCGCCGAAGGCGCCCAGCTTTGGAACGCGTACAGCGAGCCTCGTACGTCGGGCTGCGCCCGACTCTTTTAGTATAAGGGCGCCTTCGGCGCCCGGCTTTGGAACGCGTACAACGAGCCTCGTACGTCGGGCTGCGCCCGACTGGTTTAGTATGAGGGCGCCTTCGGCGCCCGGCTTTGGAACGCGTACGTCGGGCTACGCCCGACTCTTTTAGTATGAGGGCGCCGAAGGCGCCCGGCTTTGGAATGCGTACAGCGAGCCTCGTACGTCGGGCTGTGCCCGACTCTTTTAGTATGAGGGTGCCTTCGGCGCCCGGCTTTGGAACGCGTACGTCGGGCTACGCCCGACTCTTTTAGTATGAGGGCGCCTTCGGCGCCCGGCTTTGGAACGCGTACAACGAGCCTCGTACGTCGGGCTGCGCCCGAGTCTTTTAGTATGAGGGCGCCTTCGGCGCCTGGCTTTGGAACGCGTACGTCGGGTTACGCCGAAGGCGCCCAGCTTTGGAACGCGTACAGCGAGCCTCGTACGTCGGGCTACGCCCGACTCTTTTAGTGTGAGGGCGCCGAAGGCGCCCGGCTTTGGAACGCGTACAGCGAGCCTCGTACGTCGGGCTGCGCCCAACTCTTTTAGTATGAGGGCGCCTTCGGCGCCCGGCTTTGGAACGCGTACAACGGGCCTCGTACGTCGGGCTGCGCCCGAGTCTTTTAGTATGAGGGCGCCTTCGGCGCCCGGCTTTGGAACGCATACGTCGGGTTACGCCCGACTCTTTTAGTGTGAGGGCGCCGAAGGCGCCCGGCTTTGGAACGCGTACAGCGAGCCTCATACGTCGGGCTGCGCCCGACTCTTTTAGTATGAGGGCGCCTTCGGCGCCCGGCTTTGGAACCCGTTCGTCGGGCGTAGCTCGACTCTTAGTATGAGGGCGCCTTCGGCGCCCGGCTTTGGGACGCGTAGGTCGGGCTACGCCCGACTCTTTTAGTATGAGGGCGCCGAAGGCGCCCGGCTTTGGAACGCGTACAGCGAGCCTCGTTCGTCGGGCTGTGCCCGACCCTTTTAGTATGAGGGCGCCGCTTTGCCGCGTACAGCGAGCCTCGTACGTACAGCGTGCCTCGTACGTCTCTTGTAGGGAATGTAGGGCTGTTTCCTACATTTTGGCTGATCTGGACTTCTATACCTATTCACTTTATAAAATATTGCAGATCATTAAATAACACCATGTATGTATATAGAGGCCAAACAAATTTCTTTTGCAAAAACCTTCTTGTATCGCCTTAATCGGGTAATACACGGATAGAATTAAGAGCGCTTATAGATTCGTAGTTCGAATTACCGACCCGATAAATTAATGTTTTATCGGGTTCATGTAAGCAAAGCCGGGTGCAAAAGCTAACAATATGTATATATTTGAAATGTGCTAATTGAGCTCTTTCAAATGATATACAACACGCCATCATTACTTATTTTTATTTTTTTGGTTCGTGCCTTTATGACCTCTAGAGGGCGCCGTGTTCCTTTTTTTGTGACGTCATATAGCCTATAACCAGCGGACGCTTAAGACGATTCGAATGACATATCGTTTGTCAAATTATAATGCGTACTTTAGGAGTTCTGAGGGAACAAATGAACATACATACATACATACCCACATACATACCGGTCAAAATCATAACCCTCCTTTTGCGTTGCCGTAGTCGGGTAATAAAAGAAAACACAAAATAAGATTAAAGTGCCACGAAATTTGATGTTCATAAGCGCATTGTTATGCTTACTTGAATGATAAACTATCTTTATCTTTGCGAGATTTGACCCGAACATACAGCGAGGTAAATAAAAGCAAAGCTTGTAAAAATGAAGTGGGAGTGAATAAACACGTACACGTTTATGAATAAGCGATGGGATGGCCGAGTCTTCCATTTTGCCTTTCGAGTTATTACCATTGGGAAAGACTATAGCGGGACAGATAATACAGATATACACTCAGCCAGCATTATACTCTAATGATAAGGATCCTAATTGAATTTTTATTAATCTTGGGAAACCTTTTTTCTCCTATTTCAGTAAAAAAGAGCTCGTGATATAGAATAGAATAGAATAGAAAAAGTTTATTTGGTGTCAAAATAAAACCTAACCTAAAATACATCTTACTCTAATACATACTAACACCAAAATGGATGCCACTCAGGATTTGCCGATGGCTAAGATACTTAGCCATGGCGCTGGTTTTCAGGGCAACCAGATAGAAAAACACGTATTAATGGTTTATTTACCGAATACACATTAATAAGAAGCACTAAAAAACTGAGATGGCGTTCGTAGCATCTGAAAATGAAGTGGGAGTGAATAAACACGTACCCGTTTATGAATAAGCAAGGGTATGGCCGAGTCTTCCATTTTGCCTCTCGAGTTATTACCATTGGGACAGACTATAACGGTACAGATGTACAGTCAACACGCGGGATTGTTATGTCATTTAGGGTTCTTGCTAAATTAGAAATTCTATGGCGTAAGTATTGAACAACCAATTTAGCTAGGGCCCTAAATGGCTCAACAATCGCAGAGCGTGATAGTACACTTAGCCCTAATTATAAGGATCCTCATCGATTTTTTATTCATCTTGGGGGACCTTTTTTCTCCAATTACAGTAAAAAGAGCTCGTGGTATAATGGTTTATTTAATTTTACTGAATAGGTACACGTTAATAAGAAGCACAAAAAAACTGAGATGGCGTTCGTAGCATCTGAAAATGAAGTGGGAGTGAATAAACACGTGGCCCGTTTATGAATAAGCAAGGGTATGGCCGAGTCTTCCATTTTGCCTCTCGAGTTATTACCATCGGGACAGACTATAGCGATACAGACGTACACTCAGTATTAACCTTTTGTCTGTATATAATAAGGATTCTGAGCAAATGTTTAGTAATTTTTTTGCATATTTCTAGAACGACTTTTTCTTCTCTATACAATACAATCGAGGTTTAAACACTTTGAATCCACGATTGCTTACTTACACCCAGCTTATTATCTTAAGCTTAAAACTTGGTAAGAGTTATTGCAACTGAAACATTATTTGTCCGATGTTTCATTTGCCAAATTGTCATATTTAATTGTACGAGTTTTATTTTCAAAAACCGTGGCAAAAAAAAAGAATCCTATTTGGCCAAATGAAACATCTTGACAAACATTTTTCGAAGTTGTAATAACCTTGGTAACTTACGTGACTTAAGTCGAGTGGACTATCTATTCTGTTCTGTGGCAGCACTCTGCTCCAAGGAGCCGACATTGAAAAGTGTACATTTTTAATGTAATAAGCTGTGATCGCTCAGCTGGGATGCCTCTCGCGGCTCGATTCAGACCCAATCTTCTGAAAGGTTTACTATTATGTAAGTTTCTCGCGTTTTTCAAACTTTTTATTAACATACTACAAATAAATATTCCTTTTAAGAATGGCTAAATATTACGCATGATGATAACGCGATTACGATTCGTTTTCATTGTTTATAAGTGGTAAAGAGTAAGTATATGTACATTTACTATGTTTGTTATTTTATTTGCTAAGACAAACGTCAATTAATATACAGTTAAATAAACAGAGAAATTTTAGTAAGATTAAAAATAATAAAACAAACCCTATAAATATGTATACCACGTCCTACAAGTCACTGCCGGTAGGCAGTGTGCCCAGAAAGCTGGCCGCATTGCAACGTTGAATGGCAATGCTAATGCGTTGAGCAAAATACTGGCCAGCCCTCTGGACATCATCATCATATCAGCCAGTGGACGTCCACTGCTGGACATAGATTAGTAGACTGCCTCCTCCAAAGAGTGCCACAATGACCAGTCTTGCGCCACCCGCATCCAGCGGACTCCCGCGACCTTTACCAGATCGTCAGTCCACCTTGAGGGGGTCTACCCACGCTGCGCCTTCCGGTACGTGGTCGCCACTCGAGAACCTCTCTGCCCCATTGGCCATCGGTTGTACATGCAAAGTGCCCCGCTCACTGCCACTTATGTTTAGCGATTCGGTTACATCGGTTACTTTGGTTCTGCTGCGGATCCTTAGCCCTTTGGTCCCTTGTGTAAAATACAATAAATTCCGTCGGTGTTATGCATTAAATAAATGTTTTTCTATTTCCTAAAACATTATCCATAAAACGGTGAAAATGGCCGTCTAACAGTATTCCATGGCATTTTATTATGCTTTTATTGGCACTCCGCGGCATAACGCTAAAGGGTTATCGTAAACATTTAGAGTACGTAGCGTTGCAGCGGCACTTGCCTAATGATGGGACATTCCAATGTTCCCGGGAACATTCCTGTGAACATTGGAAATGATAGCTTAAGGTGACAGTCCATTTCCAACGACAGCTGCAATACTGTTCATTTTACTAAGGAAATTGACAATTACATCGATGCGTTCAGTACTGGTAGTGCAGCTGCGGTTAGAAATGGAATGTTACCATTATTGTTAACATTCCCGATTTTTGATCACACAAACACTTAAAGTACATTAAGCGGCAACATGGCTTTTGGCTTATGAAGCCGATTTGCCCGCCCTTACCCGGATTCGAACCCGGGACCATCAGCTTCATAGGCAGGGTCACTACCCACTAGGCCAGACCGGTCCAAATTAATGGAATATACTTGTACATCACTAAAGCCGGCGCATTTAGTTTGGTCGTTAGGATAAAAGCGTTGGCCGGTTACCGGCGGCATAAGTGACGGCCGCGGTACTAATGTAACTCGATAAAAAAAAATTCGCGCCGCCCAATGTCTATTATGATGTAGGTGTCTATAGTGTCTACACTCACTGCGGTATTCGAACTTCAAGATATTCACAAAGAGACGACACGTACTAGATCCATTCTAGATACGTTATAGTTTAGATATCAACTAGTTCTATTTTGCAGCGTAATTCGGGTAACCAATGTCACTTTTGCGTTAGACAGCGTAAGATATCTATTAGATGTGAATTGGATCTCTAAGTCATATCTTGTGGAAATCGTTCGAGAGTATCTCTAGAATCGCGCAAATGTCAAATTTGACAGGTGAGATCTTAAACATATCGTTATCGTATCTTGGTGATGTCTAAAAGATATCTAATAGATATCTATTTCAAAATCCGAATCGGGCCCTCAGTTTCGATGGAATGTCAACCTTTATTAAAAAATAGTAGCTCTTATTATTTTTTAAGGTAAAATAATGATATTTAAGCGCGTTAGACCTGTGTATGATTATTATATTATTATAATTAGTACATTTAAAACTCAGGAACAAATATTTGTGATAAACACACAAAAAATCCCAAAATATGGAAGAATCTGGGATCTGGAAGAAATACCATTCAGGGATAAGTTCGCCTTCGTTGTATATAATTGACTCTGTAACTGTGTTTCTCGTGTTTTTATTTCTATGTACAATAATGTAAATACATACATAAAATGCCTAACCAGGATTGGAACGTGCGTTCTGCTGTCTTTGTAGGGTCACTAGTTTGTTTATTACTTTTGCTAGTTTTTGTATGCTAACACGCTTCGAATACATTTTTAGGGTTCCGTACCCAAAGGGTAAAACGGGACCCTATTACTAAGACTTCGCTGTCCGTCCGTCCGTCCGTCCATCCGTCCGTCCGTCCGTCCGTCCGTCCGTCCGTCCGTCTGTCACCAGGCTGTATCTCACGAACCGTGATAGCTAGACAGTTCAAATTTTCACAGATGATGTATTTCTGTTGCCGCTATAACAACAAATACTAAAAACAGAATAAAATAAAGATTTAAATGGGGGTCCCATACAACAAACGTGATTTTTGACCTAAGTTAAGCAACGTCGGGAGGGGTCAGTACTTGGATGGGTGACCGTTTTTTTTTGCTTTTTTTTTGTTTTTTTTTTTTGCATTATGGTACGGAACCCTTCGTGCGCGAGTCCGACTCGCACTTGCCCGGTTTTTCTATTTTTCTAGTTATCATGACGAATCTAATGTGTTATAACACGTATTTTTAGGAGTATTATCTCTAAAAGTAATAATAGGTAGAGATATTTTTCACCGTTTTCAGTTTCTCGAACAGACTATAAGTGTCACTACCGACTATTACGCTAGAAGATGCTGTCAAACTTAATAAATTCGCTAATGATTAACTCATCATCATCATCATCATCTCAGCCATAAGACGTCCACTGCTGAACATAGGCCTCCCCCTTTTTTGGGGGGTGAATGCCACAATCGCCACGCTTGGCAGGCGGGTTGGCGATCGCAGTCCAGTACACTGAATTTGAGGGACGCTGCTGCCGGTCAACCGGTGGTCTTGGACGTGGTTTAACGACATACCCGGGTCCTGGACGTAGTTTAAGGATATACCCGGGTCCAATGATGAACTCACTTCACTTTAATTAACAGTGAGTGAGTTTCGAGTTAAACAAGTAAATAGCTTGTAGGTATATGTACCTACCTACCTTCAGTGCGCTGCGGTATCTACCGATATTAATTGGATACATTTTGCTAAAACATACTTTGAGCCAAATTAAATGTTACCGTGTATTAACAACGCGGGTAAAATTAATTTTATAATGGTAGTATTAGCAAAATAATGGAATCATTACAACAGCGTTAAATATATTATAATACTCGTAGGTACATTAAAGTTAGTTAAACCCAAAAGGCTGTTTATGAGTCACATCACAAACCCAAAAAGCCGCTCCCAGATAATCGAAGTTACGATATCAGAAAAAGACTTACAGACGTGACATG
The DNA here is from genome assembly GCF_963556715.1 of Cydia fagiglandana. Lineage (NCBI taxonomy): Eukaryota > Metazoa > Arthropoda > Insecta > Lepidoptera > Tortricidae > Cydia > Cydia fagiglandana. The sequence goes on from NC_085940.1 coordinate 19,523,261, forward strand.
AAACTTGTCAATGACACTCAAGTAACATAATATTAGGCTGTTATTAATTTTTGTTGCCAGGAATTAAACAAATAAAATAAAGCAAGCAAGCACTAAAACCAAGGCTCTATAAATTGCTACATGGACAAACCTTGTATATTATAAACCTCCTATATTAATGAAATTTTAAATTGACGGTTCCTTTAATTAATTAATCTTAGCTTTAACATTGACATTCGAATTGTGTTATATATACCTGTCTAATTTGATTAATGTGTTGTATGTCCTAGAGTTTAAGGTGTAAATTTGCATGCTACTTTGTAGTTAATCATCTGTTACCTAATAACAATATCATAAGAACCACTGTGCCATGTTTATTGCAAATAAATGAAATCTAAATCTAAGCTTTTTGTACAGGCTGATTTCTGGGTCGTGGTCTAAAACCCGTTTTTGGGAAGCGACAAGACGTCACATTGAGTAGGGTGACCAAATTGTATGCAAAAATGATTTTTCTAGTTGTCATCTGAAAAAAAAAACATTATTGGTGATAACCAATAAATAACAACATTATTAGGCTCATCTTTAAAAGCTTACTCGCCCTATTTGCTATGTTAACAAAAAGAGTATCTTTTTGCGAGTAAATCTCTGTGCCGAGCTGTGCGACATATATCAGCCGATGATGATGATTTAAACCTAGTTGTGTTAATCTTTCAAAACAACCCGTTGTCAAACTGAAGCACTAAGTAAACGAAGTAAGACCCAGTTGATTGTAATCAAGTTTAGGTACTACAACTAAGGCGCTTGTCACACCGGGGTTTAGAAGCGGTTGCTGATTACAAATTTTAAATCTTCATATTAAGGTTTACAGTAAACATTAATAAATAGTAGTGGATAATGTCAAGAAGGATAGTAGTGGACAAGTTTTGGAGTATGAAAGAAATTTTAAAAAGTGATATACCACTAAAGCTAAAGAAAAGAGTAATAGATTCGTGTTTACTCCCTACACTTACATACGGGAGTCAGACTTGGAAGTTTACATACAAGGCTAGAGAAAAAATTGGTAAATGTCAGAGAGCCATAGAAAGAAATATATTAAATATAAAATTAATACAGAAAATTAGACATGACCATATACGACAAAAAACAAAATGCATCGATGCTCTAGAATACGCATTAAGATCAAAATGGAAGTGGGCTGGTCACGTGGCAAGAATGCACGAAGAGAAATGGACTAATAGTGCCATGCCTTATGGGAAACGGTCGCAGAGATAGTTCAGAGCCGGAAACCGCTACCAACTTTTAGTATGTTGTTAGGCATGGCATTGGGTCTCCAAAACTGCCGAGAGACGGCGGCGCCGGCCACCTACTTCAGCGGAATGACGTCATCAAAATGACTCCCGCTTCGTTGCGAATATTGCATACTGCACCCAAATTATGCATAGCACATACACGTGTGGGGTATTAAATGAAAGCCAATTAAATAAACTATATTTTATTCATACAAAGTGTATCAAAATATGCAACAGTTTAAGAGAAATTTACAAAATAATAAAAATTACGTAAAAAAATATTCGATTATTTGGGTTTTACAACCAAACCAAAAGTCGGACGATAAAGCAATGTACTACAACATTAAAGATGACGTCTCAAGCCATACACTGATATCAATAAAATCAAAATTGGACCAAATATGTGGAAATTATGCATTAAAATGTAGATATTCGCCCATACAAATGCATAAAAGTTAAAAAAATCAAAATTGGTCATTTTCAGGATAATCCACATAAGCTTCTAGTATGTTATTAGCAATATGACCTGGAGTCTAAAACTGCCGGGAGACCATCGCTGTTGTTCCTCAGTTACAAATAATGACGTCATATAAATAATCACTGCCGAATTTCGTAAAATGTAAATTATAGCTATACCACGAGTCTCACATACACGTGAGTTACATGTAACGAAAGGTTATTAAATGTATTATGATTCACCTAAACATTGTTTGTAAAAAAAATGTACGGTTTCAGAGCTAGAAACAACGAAATACCACTTTTTATGGAAAAAGTAGATATGTATCAATTTTATAGCTAAACTAAAACCGTCAAAAAAAATTTGCGTATAACATTTAAAAAACTTGTTATTCAACTATATATCACAATTTAAATTTTACATTTCCGACAAAAACTGTGGAAGTTGTGGAAAAAAAACTAAAGCGCCCCAACAATTCTACCTTAATACGCTCATATTATGCAAAGAATAGTTCTATTTATCGAGTATTAAATGAATGAACATTACATAAAATACATGGAAACGACATTTTCGAATGGAACCATAATTAAAAAAATAATAATTTACTTGATTAGTAAGCAAAATATTGTTTCTTTAAGTACCTAATCTCCTCCTTTCAAAGTCGGTTAAAATGTAGCTTTTGTGACCTGGGCTACAAAGACAAATAAATTGACACCTCATTTATCAAAATCAGTTCAGTAGTTTCATGCAAACGGTACCTACACATGCACGCATAGATAGCAAATTCTGCCGTAGTCGGACAAAAAATAAAAATTCAATAATTAGACCTTTACTATTATGGCCTGGCGTGGCTTGGCATCTAACGTTGAAACTCTCAGGCCGTAGATGTTAGCAGGCCTAGCGGGCGTCGCCTCGATGAGTTAGCAAGATGCCTTATGGAGGCTTCGAATGATCAGAGGGAGGATCAGAGGGAAAATTCTGCCAGCCTTCTCAGCTCAGCCTTGAAACCCTTGCACCACTCAAGATTCCACTTTTATAAGAAGATCCTCTTTGCTTTGGGTCACTGAGCCAGTGATGTATGTATGTATAAGGCTAATCGAGGCTTAAATATATAATTATGTATTAGTGAACTGATAGGGCATTTACCTCGATAAGGCATTTTGTATTAGGCATGTACCTACTTACTGGCATGTAACTTTACATTTCTCTAATAATGTAGCGTTAGGCCATGACAATAAGAGTCTATTTCATATTAATATTTACCGCAACTACAGCAGGAACTGCTATCTACGTATGTAATTATGTATTTTTTACATGAAACAACTGAACTGATTTTGATAAATGAGGTGTCAATTTATTTGTCTTTGTAGCCCAGGTCACAAAAGTCACATTTTAACCGACTTTGAAAGGAGGAGATTAGGTACTTAAAGAAACAGTATTTTGCTTACTTATCAACTAAATTATTATTTTTTTAATTAAGGTTCCATTTTAAAATGTCGTTTTCATGTATTTTATGTAATGTTCATTCATTTAATACTCGATAAATAGAACTATTCTTTGCATAATATGAGCGCATTAAGGTAGAATTGTTGGGGCGCTTTAGTTTTTTTTCCACAACTTCTACAGTTTTTGTCGGAAATGTAAAATTTAAATTGTGATATATAGTTGAATAACAAGTTTTTCAAATGTTATACGCAAAATTTTTTTGACGGTTTTAGTTTAGCTATAAAATTGATACATATCTACTTTTTCCATAAAAAGTGGTATTTCGTTGTTTCTAGCTCTGAAACCGTACATTTTTTTACAAACAATGTTTAGGTGAATCATAATACATTTAATAACCTTTCGTTACATGTAACTCACGTGTATGTGAGACTCGTGGTGTAGCTATAATTTACATTTTACGAAATTCGGCAGTGATTATTTATATGACGTCATTATTTGTAACTGAGGAACAACAGAGATGGTCTCCCGGCAGTTTTAGACTCCAGGTCATATTGCTAATAACATACTAGAAGCTTATGCGGATTATCCTAAAAATGACCAATTTTGATTTTGTTAACTTTTATGCCTTTGTATGGGCGAATATCTACATTTTAATGCATAATTTCCACATATTTGGTCCAATTTTGATTTTATTGATATCAGTGTATGGCTTGAGACGTCATCTTTAACCCTTATCTTGGCATCGTAACACCCGTGATACATGGAACTTAAAAAAATCTAGCAGGTTCACTTTATTACCTAACACAATAATTCTGCCATCAATATGTCGAGCTACCCTCCTTACTTATAGAAAAAAATAATTGACACGAGTGTCATTGTAAATTAATTAGTAATAATCAACATGGCGCCGCGGAAACAATAGATTTCGGTTCGTACTGGAAGTTTTGCATTTATTTCTTATGTTAGTATATATTTGTCCATAATCTACATATTGATATCTTTACTGTCTCTTAGTGCATACATATTTACAATGCCTTTGAATTTAAAAACATTTAATACACAGAACTTTACATGAAACTGTTATGTATTATATTTGATACACTGCCAAGAACTCAGAAATGTACATATCGAAAGGATTGTATTACATTTAATACATTGCCAAGTCATCGTCAAAATATTTTTACAAAAATTTTTATTTTTTTTATTTTTGTGGGGTTACAAAACATGCTTCAATTATTTAATAGTAGTTGTCGTATTATTTAGTTATTATACTTTGATTTTTTTAAGTACTAGATGTTATTTAACTATATATTCGTAGGCTGTAGCATTATTGCTACGCCGTAGCCCGTAGCACGGAAAAATATGTGTATGGCAAAAAATGGACCCAAAGTAAAAAAAAATGTATTTTTTTTACTTTTAATTATTGGTTTACTGTTCACTTTTTACTCAACTTTTTGCTGACGACTTTTTTGAAACTTTACGGGATCTAATTTTCCGCCCATGTGATCAGGTATTCGTAGATATAATTTATTTTTACAGGTTTAATAGTCATCTGATGCTTTAGATTGCGTTTAATTAGCCGTAAATGCTAATTTCTGTTGCATTACATGTTTTATTTTTATTAAAATCTTAATTTTTCTTCTAAAAAGTAGGTAACTATTTTGTCGAGTTATTGGCATTGTATCAAATATGATACATATGATTTCCCGAAACTGGAAAATCCTGGATTTTTTTTCTTATTTTTTAATAGTCTAGTATGCTCAATAGGTGACAAAAAACTAAAAAAATGTTTATATTTAAGATATTTTGAGCCTTGCTAAGATAAGGGTTAATGTTGTAGTACATTGCTTTATCGTCCGACTTTTGGTTTGGTTGTAAAACCCAAATAATCGAATATTTTTTTACGTGATTTTTATTATTTTGTAAATTTCTCTTAAACTGTTGCATTTTTTGATACACTTTGTATGAATAAAATATAGTTTATTTAATTGGCTTTCATTTAATACCCCACACGTGTATGTGCTATGCATAATTTGGGTGCAGTATGCAATATTCGCAACGAAGCGGGAGTCATTTTGATGACGTCATTCCGCTGAAGTAGATGGCCGGCGCCGCCGTCTCCCGGCAGTTTTGGAGACCCAATGCCATGCCCAAGAACATACTAAAAGTTGGTAGCAGTTTCCGGCTCTGAACTATATTCCCATAAGGCATATGACTATAAGATCGTCACGCTGTGGACTAGACCAAAAGGAACGAGAAGACAGGGCAAACCAAACGCTCGTTGGGCAGACGACTTACAACGAAAAGTAAACAACTGGCAGGAAGTAGCTCAAGACAGAGATATATGGCATGATTTGGAGGAGGCCTTTACCCGAGAGGGGTCCAAACCTACTTAGTTTTAATTTATGTGGATTCAATCAATTATTTGTTAGCTAATTAGTTCAAAATTTATAACTGTATTATTTTTTTGTGTACCTATAGCTTAAGTTGGTTATGGAATAAATGGGCTTTTTATTTTATTTATTATTTATAGTGGATAATGTCTATCTAAAAAATGAGCCCTGTGCTGAAGCATATAAGCACAAAGTAAGCGACAGAAAAAGTATTAAATAGTATTGATACTTGTGAACTATTAGGTGTGGTCAGAGTTCTGTGAAATTAAAACCTCCGTAACAAATATCTATTAGGTATACTTTCTAAATATGGTGCAAGTATTAAGATGTCTTATTCCAAATGGAATTCCTGTCATCAACATGTCTTCATGACAGCTAAAAAACACTGCCTTAATATATATTCTTTTAAGTGGTTGTCAAAGTGTCAGCAGGCGTGTCTCACTCCGCAATTTCGTCGCTTTGCTACAGGTAGCTAAAAGTACATCCGTTCGGCCCCAATTTTGGGGTTTGCCATAAGCCGGGCGTGGCGCTGTCGCCACCTAGCGGCCATATCTGTGCGGATCGTAACAGACGCGTTTTGTTAGAGAGTGAGTCTTCTGTACTTAGTACTATTATTTATTCTGTGGTGTTAGCTTGGTCTAACTCTTTGAAGGTTGATCCGACCTCGGCGTCGGTGTAACAGACGCCCGAGTTTGGATATCTTGAGAAATAATTACGCCCGGTTAAAGCCTTTGTACTTGTTTGTTGTGTTAACAGACAAAACCCACAGAACTCGAATCGGATTTCTAAAGTTAGACCAAGAAAAGTCTGCAGCGATTTTGATAGCCCACGCAGTGCAAGTGTTATTTATACGTAATAATTTCATAGACGTTTGACGTTTAAAATGTTACTTGCACAGCGTGGGCTATCAAGATCATTCTTGGGGGCTGTCCATAAATTACGCCATCGACTTTTGACGATTTTTGACCCCCCCCCCCTAAAATCATCCAAAAATCATGCTTCGAATGACCCCGTTTCTTCCTACGTCATGCTACCATCGTCCGATGTCCAGACCCCGTCCCCTAATTTGAAATGACGTAATTTATGAATAGCCCCTTGGTCTAACTCTAGAAATATAAGTATATCGAACTTCAAATTAACGTGACGTAGGTACTCGTGCCTTGTGCTTTGTATTCGATAGCGTGACGAGCGTTTGTGTTATGTAGATTTTTTTGATTTGAATGGGATTTAGAACAGCGCGCACAGCGGGAGGTTTGGAAACTCAGAATCCCATACAAAATGACACTTAACGCAAACGCGTACGTCACGTCACGCTATCGAATGAAATTTACACACGGGGTACAGATTAAAACTATAAAAGATTATAGTGTAAGTTACAGTCATCAACAAAACTGCCAGTACCATCGCCCAAACTGTAAACTGACAGTTCGTAAACCTTATTACCAATGGCGTAAGGTCCAACGATGGACAATATTGCTGGTTGTATGACCTGCCAGTATGTGCATATACGAGAGTCCAGACGATTTGAGACCAGCGTTCGGATGCGGTGCAGACGTCTCATATAAAATTCAAGTTTCATTCGCGTTTGACTGAGCACCGCCACCTGCTGCGGTCATGTTTGAATGTCAAATGAAAAAAACTGGACAAGTGCGAGTTGGACTCGCGCACGAAGGGTTCCGTACCATTACGCAAAAAACGGCATAAAAATCACGTTTGTTGTATGGGGAGCCCCATTTAAATATTTATTTTATTCTGTTTTTAGTATTTGCTGTTATAGCGGCAACAGAAATACATCATCTGTGAAAATTTCAACTGTCTAGTTCTATCACAGTTCATAGCCTGGTGACAAATAGGCGGACAGAAGAGTCTTAGTAATAGGGTCCCGTTTACCCTTTGAGTACGGAACCCTAAAAAGACGAATATTATAAGCTTGTTACTTGTTTAGTCGGTAGTACCTAATACGAAGTAGAAGATCCCGGGTTCAAATCCTGGTAAAGGCATTTATTTGTTTGTTCTATGATTTCTCTGTATTTATGTATTTATCTATATCTATTTGTGATATATATCGTCGAGTACCCACAAGACAAGCTCCTCTTGCAAACCACTTCATTTCCCGACAAATAAATTAATCGTCCCTTTTGAACCAGTTTAATGTCAAAGTTGATGTTAAAGTTGATGTAAATTAAATAAGACTTTGTAGTTTTGATCCGGTTTTATAAATAAGCATATTATTTTGTCGGAATAGCTATGATATTGCGGCATGGTGAGCTAAAATGTATAAAAGCGACATAATTTATTCAAATTTTCAAAGAGAAATATTATTCTAAGTACATTTTAGTGTTTAACTTACACAAAAACATACTTTGCTAGCTTTTACGACTTCGTTGGAAAGCCGATGGTCTATACAAACTATTTTACATCGTTTTAAAATGTTCATGAAAGTTAATCCACTCTGCGAAAAATTCTCCACTCTGTGAGTACGGTGAGGAAGAGCAGACCACTGATCATAATATATCTTCCAACAGTTCTGACGCTGTCCCCTCCACTCATACTCTGGACTTGGGAAATTTTGGAAGTTGGTTCTAGATATAAAGGATTGTTATTGTTCATAAGTTTTTTGGAAATTTTTCGAAATGGCGGAGCCATAACAGTTTTGCAGAACCATAAGACAAATATTGATTAATGTCCATAAATGTGAATTTTGCTAATTACCACATATTCTGCAAACTTAGAAATCATCGCTATGCCAGATATTGGTTCGAAATATTTGTATGGCAACCGGTATTGTGTATGGCAACTCGTGTTATCTCTTAATACTCGCCGTTACCCGACACGGCTCTTACATTCAGTTTACGGCGGCTCTAATTTAACGCTGCCAAATTAGTTTGTTTATAGTGCTACTTTTTAATTAACTTAAGAGGTCGTTAACCTTGAACAGTCTTGGTTAAGTTGTGATAGTTAACCTAATTGAACCGACTACAGTAGGAAACTACATAGGTATGTACCATAAAATCTGCAAAAATCTAGTGTTTTATTTCGTGCGCGGTGTGAAATGCCCGGGAATTCCCGGGAACGTCAGAACCCGGGAGCATGCTTTACCTATCTTTTACAATTAATACCTAGATCATTAGCTGGTACCTATAACAAAATAATAATTAAATATATGAATATATGTGCCCACATCTTCAAGACAAAGTTTGGTTTTGCGATTTCGATCACCCTAAACCGGCGAGCATGTATGAGGAATGTTATGAAAGTGAAGGAAGCGAAAGAGGTATGTCAGGATCGTAGCAAGTGGAAATCCGTCGTCTCTGCCTACCCCTCCGGGAAATACGCGTGCTTATATGTATGCATAAGGGCATTTCATAATTCGGATAAGAATTGTTGATGGAGTCGCCATTGTAGGATACAGCAAGGAAGATTGATGATGATGATGACGTATGGATGTAGGAGTGACACGTAATGTACTTGGAATACGTTAAATCAGTTCAATGGCCCGATTAGGAATAATTCAAGCCAGACGACGCAACGAACGCTATCAATTGTAGTAAAGCTTACAGACTATTCGCGATATATTGCCCTATCAAGAGATTTGTTCTGATTTTTAAATCTGTTATGGTTTTGATGTTGCTGTAATACAAACTACACGATTCGCAGTGTATCTGACGCGCAACAAAATTTAGACGTCGCCGGTTCTCAGAATGGGAGAGGATCGGGCTGTCAAGACGGCGTTCTTGGGACGACCAACTGGTAGCCGTCCGTTGGGTTGGCCCAGATATCGCTGGGAAGACAGTGTGATGGCGGATTCTGCTTCAGCTTCGTGTCAGTAACCGGCAGGAAGTTGCGCAGGATCGGGGCAGGTGACATCCTCTCGTTTCGGAGGCAAAGATTCTCTTTGGATCGTTGAGCCAAAATAGTTCGTTTAGTTAGTTAGACTACCCAACGTTGTGGTGTGGTACCTATTGTACATTCGGAAGATTGCGGGTCACTTTTAGATGGGATTGGCTCAGGGCCAGGATAAGTGGCGTACTCGAAGAGAGGCCTATGCTCAGCAGCAGTGGGCGATGAAAGGCTTATATAACCTTCAATTTGTTTCTCATTTCATCAAGGAATTTGATAGTGACACCGTCTGCTTCAAAGCTGCAGTTGTAGGTAGGTACCTTATCCTAATGTTAATTTTACGGGTTTATTTACGAATAACCTAATCATTTTTCTTCTTCAATATCAAAACCGAAACAGATTTAAAATCTGAATAGCGCTTCCAGACATTCGATTGGTGCTGATCTCAAGCTGTTTTGCATACAAAAAGCGTATGATACTGTTAATTTGTATGTATATGCGACGTTTTGGATCTTGAGGCAATATTGCAGACCGATTTAAAGGGATTTTATTATCAATAGCCATTTATAAAGCACATTATGTACACTTCACAGACTACTGCTACATCTTTGTTGGGGTTTAGTAGTTATTTCAACATGGAAAAATATCATCCACGTATACTTATAACGCCGGCTGTACACACTCGTCGATACACCCTGGCGGACAGGCCGAGAATGAATGTGGGTCGGAGCGGTGACAACTAATCCCAGGAATTGACGTAGGCACTAGTTTTTACGAAATCGACTGCTAACCCAGACGGGAAAGTAAGCCTTATTGGGATTAGTCCGGTTTCCTCACGAATGTTTTCCTTCACCGAAAATCAACTGCTAAATATCAAATAATATTTCGTACATAAGTTCCGAAAAACTCATTGGTACGAACCGCGGTATGAACTTGCGACCTCCGGATTGAAATTCGCACGCTCTTACCGCTAGACCAGCGCTTGTGTAATAAACAAAATTGCCAATGCAACTACAAAACTCGTGCTACGAGTAGATACGTCGTTTTCTAGTATGGCGGTCAGCATAATATAATCAGCGCGTGTCAATAACTTAGTATAGGTTGGAGCACGCGCTGTAGTAGTTAAGATAATGTCTGTATAGCCGCAGATTAGAGGTGTGATGTAAAGATAACAGGATGTATAAAACGCGTAGGTATGATTGAATGAATCAGTCTAAGATTACCAGTCAACGGAGCCTTTTACTCACTCTACCCAGTCCCTCTAAAGGAATGTATGTTTATTTATATGACCTCACCTTTGCACTATAAATGCATATTAATGCAAAACAGGGAATTGAATCCGCTACGTTTCGCTTGGCAGGCTGTTTGGCGCCCGTCGCCAAATTTGTACGGAAATATTTGGTCCAAATTGGCACAACGAGTCATATTTGTATAAAATTTTATGTTGCAATTTGTTCGCTATTCGTTTTTATAACTTGATCATGGTGACAATGTTGCAAACGGGTACAGGATAAAGTTAAAAACTATCTGGTGTTCCAGCCAGGGTTAAGCGACATCTAAAGCGGGTAGTGGGTATCTACCTACAGGTAGAAAACTTGGCTTATGCACTTCTGCAGCTCGTAAAATGAGATTTACTTAAGATTTTTAAATGTAATTCCTTTAAGTTTCTAAGATTCTGCCTGCTCTAAGTAGAAATACTTAAAAAAACATATTTCAAATGTCTTAATTCAGCTTGAATAGCTATTTATTAGTTACATAGGAATGAGAATAGCCAAAAATATTTAGGAGATTTAAAAGTATGAATAAGTAAACTCAAAAATGACACTATTACTATTAGGCTCATGTACACGAGTCTAATAGTATTGGTCATTCTCTAAATAGCGAATCTACAATGTACATAATATATGATCTTCAAAGTAAGATTACCTAAATATTCTAGATAATCGAAACTTAACCACCCAATACCAAACCAATCGCTACTTCCAAGCACTATTTCACTTGCTGTGCTCCCGACTCCTGACCACAAACCCAATTGCTCAGCCAATACCCCTCCCCTAATTGCCCACTAACTCTGCCCAAGTATTTTATGGCCCAACTAATTCCTGTTGGCCACAAATCTGCCAACTATTAACCAAATCCCGGTCCGAAAGTTATTTTCTTTTCCTATTAACAAATAAAACGAGATTCAGAACTATATCGCCGATTGTGCCGGTTATGGACGGTCTTTCCTTTCGGCATTTCCTTTTATTCTATATACAAAATATCACTCCATTTCGCTTTGCATCCATTGCTCTCTTTATACCACCTTTACAATATTAGTTCTCATTACAAGCGCGCATTGGAATGAGCGCATTGCGGTTGATATCGTAAATATTGTAATCGTTGTGTTTTATAGTGAAAGGTCTGTGGTCAGATAAGACTCAATGAGTTGCGACAAAATTGGCTGTGGTGTTTATATTGCCGCTTTCACATATATAAAACGTTGCGTGAGGCCATTTTGTTTTGGGCGATATTACTAGATTTGGGCTTCAAAATGTTCTGCGCTTTTAGGAATTTCGGATATTAGTGAACAAACAAATGTTTGTTGTTTTAAAAAAGTATAACGCGAAACGCTGGTGTGGAGTAAAAATTGAAAAACTATTTTGATATACTCGGGATGGTGACGGAATACGTACGTATTTGATTTGTTTTTGAAGCTCCAATGGTGTGTTTTTTTCATCCACTGTTATTTCCATTTACACAACACATGTGTAGGTATTATCTTTATAGCGTAGTCCCGGCTATTTTCAAGACTTACGAAGGTACAAACAAGAGCAGGCACTAGTTTTAACAAGACCAAACAAGGCCCGACCGGTCGGCAATAATGATGATGATGGTGATGGTCAAACCTTCTTCTTCTCTGTTATTTTAGTGGTGGTCTGGCCAAACAAGTTGGCACAAATTTGCCAATGTCATGTATTTTGATGTCTGTCCCTGAAAACTGGAGGACAACACAAAAATATGGACAGTCAACGTCCACACAGAATATGAAAGCACTAAGGTGGTGGTACTGGTGCTCGACGCGGTCCCAGTACATATCATCTTGAAACTTATGTCATTGTCAATAGAGGTGACAGCAGGTCATCTATTGGACATTAGCATGTCGAGCACTAGTACCACCACCTTACACGTTTTAATATACTTAACTAAGTAAAACAAAACATAGTCTGTTACCGTAGCAGTCACGCTCTGCTCGTTCTATCGAAACTTCAAAAGTACTAGTGAACCTACACTATATTATAGTAAAACCCTCACTTTTCACACATAACACTTAAATATTAAAATGGCCGTCAAAAGGTCAGCCCGGCAGTTTCTTGCTCGCATTATATATTACTTAGGGACCTTTTACTGATTCGTAGGAGTAGATTACCACTCACAGACTCCATACCTATAGGAGGTTTAATAAACGTACTGGTACCATCACGCTCCGCTCCGCGATTGTCACGCTATTTAGGATCCTTACTTACACTACAGAATTTTTAATTCAGCAAGAATATTATGAAAATACGGTACCACATGCTGACATTTTGAAAATTTTGGCATCTAAGAAATCGAAATTTTCCACTACCAAAATGAAAGTTTCGATTGCTTTTGGAAGAAGTTTTGCCAATTTTTTGGATAGGTACTTATCACAACAGTTTGTATGATGTGTTTTCACGGAAACGTACGAACGTGTCTTGCTATTTCAGTCCGTTTAAGTACAAAAACTACTTATCTCAAAGCACATGCACCGTCTATCACGTTAGTGATCTGTGATGCCAGGTTACGGTCCGTATCCCAGCTTTGTGAGTCTCGTGTATGGAAACACGATATGTGAGGCCTTTTAATATTTATTTGAAATAAACCTGAAAGGTACAGGAAGGAAAATACTCTGGTAAAGCGGAGCCTTTGATGTTGTTAAATACGGAAATAGTTGAAATTGTTAATTTCAAAATATTTAAGGTTAATTAAAAAACGTTATAACTAGTACCCTTTTATATATATATATTACATTGGGTCACTCACGCGCGGTACCAGTGACAGTCACTCAGGGCCACTCACGGACGGTTCCAGTGTAAATCACGCAGGGTCACTCATGGACGGTACCAGCGAAAATCACGTAGGGTCACTTACGTACGGTACCAGTGACACTCTCTCAGGGTCACTCACGTTTCCTAAGTACGAAATTGCTTGACAATGTTTCGTTTCATAACGAGGACCTTCAACTGGAGCCGCTCGCGTTGGCTGACCGACGCAGACTAGGTACATCAGTTGCAACTTGGCAAGGTTTGTTAGTTTTTTTTTGTTACACGAACTAATAAACTATGTTATTTGTTATATTGTAAAAAAAATTGTGTTGTTAAAAATTGTTAGTATAATAATGTTTAGTTTTTTATAAATATGTAATATTTATTACGCGTTGGACTATATAGTCTGTAAGTGATATGTATTATTTTAAATAATAAATAAATACATAAAATTATTGAGGGTGAATAATGTTAAAATTTGGGTCATGGTAATATTAAAGTTGGACGGAAATATATTGTACACTATTAAAACACTCTTCCTACCCTTTACTTTCCTAAGGGCTCTCATGGGAGACATTGAACCTAAACCTTATGTATGAATATACCGGGTGTGGCCTGTAACACGAGCAAATAATTAAAATATAGATTGTACTCCTCAAACGATGACACTTTTGTTCAACAACTTTTAAAAATTATGAAGTATTTAGAGTCCCTATTTTTCATACAAATAAATATTATCTTCAATGGACGCCATCGCCACGCCATATCATTGTGATTGACGTTGCTTGTCACGCCTTAAACATAACAAAATTCGCAATACATTGCGTCTTCGAATAAACTTTAAAGTGTATTAAAAATCAAACCACAAGTTATTTTTAAAAGTCACTGAATAAATGTTGACCAGTATGAGGGGTGCAGCCTACAGTTAAATTTTTTGCTCATATTACAGGCCACACCCGGTATGATGGTTAAGAGCCAACAGGAGTGGTCATATCTCCATACAAACGTACTCGACTGTTTCCTCCGTGGGTTTTGATGCTAGAGCAATGATTTTTTCAACACAGATTAACATTGTCAATATCTGTGTTGGACCGTTTTGCTTTTTTTGATATTGTTGTTTTTTAAGGCGCTAGAACCCTTCAAAAATGGCCAAAATGGCCTCATTGACTATGCCGCAATGAGAAGCGTAGTATTCAAAACTGATATCAATTAGCCAAATAATTTTATAATCATTTAGATTTCCAAATTTGGTTACGATTGGTTAAGTTTTGGAGGAGGAAACAGTCGAGTACGAAACCTCGATTTTTGAGATTTTTACGCAGTATTTTTCGCCTTGTCCTTATCGCACTAGTTTTATGAGCCGCTTCCGTTAGCGGGACGGGTATATTTACCTAAAATATTTAAAACTCAGCTCCTGTTTCGTCTTAAAATTTTAGAGTTTAACGTGTTACGGATGGTCACGGTACATGGTACGGGTGGACGGATACTCAGGCTAGACTGGTTCGGGCCCGGGCCGGAGCTTCCGGCGCTTCGTTTTCTATGGAAAGCACCACGTGATCACCGGTCAGCCGTCATAGAAAATGATGTGTCCTAAATATATAGTATGTGTCTGACCATGGGGCTTTAATTCCAGGGCGTGATTTTACTCGCTAAACTGAGCCACTTTTACTATGGGATCAACCCTAAAATCGGGGAAAAAATTTTGGCTTTTCCATAGAAAACGTCGACATCTGATCAGCCAAAATATATGAAAAAGTAAAAATTTTTTCGGGATTTCGGGGTTGGTGCCATAATAAAAGTAGCTCAGTTTAGCGAGTAGAATCGAACCCTGGATTTAAAGCTCCATGGTCAGTAACACCCTGTATTGAATACTACGGGTCACTCATGTATTTTAAGTCGAAAATTTCTCAACATGTTTGATGCCATACAGAGGAACGTTGTCGGAAGCTCGCTTTGGCGGACCATTGCAGACTGCGGGCTGCAGCTCCCGATAATGCTACTCGGTACAGAGTGAAACATGTCGACCAATTTTCGACTTAAAATATGTAAATGACTCGTTTTGAATATATTTAATATTCTACCTCTAACAAAAAAAAGCAACATGCTGAGATGAGGTCATTTCATAGACATAGACATAGAACAACTTTATTTAACATCACAAACATCACATTAATGGTACATTTGAACATAAAATCTTAAAAACTTCTAAAACAAAATTAAATTTATGTTTACATATAAACAAAACAGCGTGATATTAAAAACCGGGCAAGTGCGAGTCGGACTCGTGCACGAAGGGTTCCGTTCCATAATGCAAAAAAAACAAAAAAAAGCAAAAAAAAAACGGTCACCCATCCAAGTACTGACCACTTCCTACGTTGCTTAACTTTGGTCAAAAATCACGTTTGTTGTATGGGAGCCCCATTTAAATCTTTATTTTATTCTGTTTTTAGTATTTGTTGTTATAGCGGCAACAGAAATACATCATCTGTGAAAATTTTAACTGTCTAGCTATCACGGTTCGTGAGATACAGCCTGGTGACAGACGGACGGACGGACGGACGGACGGACAGCGAAGTCTTAGTAATAGGGTCCCGTTTTACCCTTTGGGTACGGAACCCTAAAAAGGGGCTCGATTTCGTGCGTTTTTCTCGTTTCTAGGATTTCTTTTATAATTTTTCTCCTATAAGTAGGTATGTTTTTGTTTACGAATGATGACGACTACCTAAGGGCCCCCCCACATCTGGCGTCTTTCGAGCGTAGGCGTCTGTCGGCGTCGGTCCAGCGCTATGGAAAATGACGTCGCTGCGCAGTTGCGTCGACGCTGCGTCGACGTTGCGTCGACGTCGGCCATAGAATTGTAGACGCCGACGCTCGAAAGACGCCAGATGTGGGGGGGGGCCTTAGGACCACTAGGTACCTAAAGTAAGTAAGTAAAATAATGGCAGTGCTCGCGTCATATTGTCGTTAAACATTAACCACTTCCAAGTTCCAAGAGTCGAACCTTGTGCTTTCATAAGTAAGCAAGCTTACGGCACGGTCGATATTTCTGAATCTTTAACATCACAGAACTCTGGGGTCGCACAGAACTTAAGGTTAAAATTCAATATTACTATACACCGTGTTTTTTTTATTTCCGTTAATTTCAAGGGTGCATTCCTGAGCTTAAATCAAGTATCTTTCTCAAAGACACCGATGTTCTAATTAAGTCCATTCCGGAGATAATTAATAATTTATTTTTTTCCTATAAGGCCTCTACAAGCATGTACACTTGCCTTAGGGCCGGTTTACATATTGATTAGTGTTTAGAATGAGTTCATACATTTGCTACTAAACTTAAGTACAATCTCGGTCGATTGATGTACGAAATGACATTGATATGTCACAGATTTCAATTGTTTGGTTGAGTTAAATGTAATGCCCGTGTTACAACAATGCTATATGCTACATTTAATTACTTTTTAAACAAAAAAAAATCCAAAAAAAAAACAAAAAAAATGTTTTTTTTTAAAATTAACTATGCCATTTAGTTCTCTTATACGTACTTAACCATACCCCGAAGTTAACGGAATTCAATAAAAACACGGTGTATATTGCATTGCATGTTGTCATTAATAAATTATAATTCTAGCGGCAATGCAGCCGATATCAATGCAAGACGTAAAATACAGTCAGAAATTTAAAATCTGATTTTACAGTAGGTACATTATGGTGCTGCTTTACCGCACTAGTACGATAATTAGCACATTACGCAACTACGTCGAAAAGTTTAAGGGCCATAATATGTTGTGCTGTAAAACGTTGTACGATATGTGTGCGAATAAGTAACAACTCGTGTCGATTTGAAACAGCACTCCCTTCGTTCGTGTCTTAATTTATCGCCACTCGTTTCGAATTTCCTATTTTACAAGCTTTTATTTCGTTTCACCTAACCGTTGTCTGTCTGTCTGTCTGTCTGTAATCAAATCTTGCGAGTTAAATTTGATCCACTTCCCGGTTTCCGATTGAGCTGAAATTTTGCATACATACGTAAATCGGGTGACAATGCAATATTATGATGTCATCGAGCTGATCTGATGATGGAAACCAGAGGTGGCCATAGGAAATCTGTGATAAAACAACGAAACCTAATTGTTTGGGGTTTTTAGAATTGTCTTGATGAAAGAAAAGTACAGTCAGCGATAAAAGCTTGTACATGGCTACTTCCTCAACCCACCAGCGGAGCGGCAGCTGACGTGCACGAGGCATAATTCAATTACTTTTATCTCTATTTACGAGTTATAAAACTAAAAGAAATTGCTATTAAAAATCAGCTTGGTTGCGGTCTATTTATTTCAAATCGAAATCAAATCAAATTGGGATTTCTAAACGTCAAGTTCTGACTACTACTAACTTTCTTGGATTTGTTTAGGTATCGCTAAATGTTAGTAAAAGTTGCGGACTTTAAGAAGTTGAATCTCCGAAGACTCGCTTCTGTCTAGTGAGGTGGTGCGGGAATATACTTGGGATCCTTGGGAATACATATTCTAAAATGGTACTTACCAATGGTTCCCGGGTTTGGTTACCGATGAGGGTATTTAAATATTTGTGTGTTCATCAAATTCCTGAATTATTAGGTTTTTTCTATCTATCTATATATTACATACCTAATATCGTTGTCTAGTACTTACATCAAAGCCCTATTGAGCTTACAGTCCGTCGATTTATGTAGGTAAAATTGTCCAGTAAGTAATATTATTTATTTGGAGTTGCAAACTGAATACCTCCACATGAAACGTTACAAGAATACACGCATCCAGCGTGATAGTCTTCATGTTGGGGGTACCGTCTGCCGTGGAGTTGAGAAGTTTCGGTACCTGGGATGCACTGTTACCGACACAAACACCAGAGAGGAGGAGATCAACATACGCATCCAAAACGCCCTGCGGTGCAGTGCAGCCCTCCACAAAGTGTTGGTGTCCAGGCTTCTCAGCAAACATACAAAGTTACGGATATATAAAACCGTTATACGGCCTATCCTAATGTATGGCTGTGAGGCCTGGTCCCTAACACTAAAAGAAGAAGGTCAGCTCCTGGTAGCAGAGAGAAAAGTTTTTCGCAAGATCCTGGGACCTATTCAGAGAGATGACGGCACCTGGAGGATCCGGAAAAATGCCGAGATCGAGGAGTTAGTGGCCGAACCCAATATCATCGGCGAAACGAAAGCGCACAGACTTCGCTGGTTCGGTCACCTACTCAGAATGGGAGAGGATCGGGCTGTCAAGAAGGCGTTCTTGGGACGACCGACTGGTAGCCGTCCAGTGGGTCGGCCCAGGTATCGCTGGGAAGACAGTGTGGCGGCGGATCTGCTTCAGCTTCGCGTCAGTAACTGGCAGGAAGTTGCGCAGGATCGGGAAAGGTGGCACGCTCTCGTTTCGGAGGCCAAGATTCTCTTTGGATCGCTGAGCCAAAATAGTTAGTTAGTTAGTTTGTTTGGAGTTGCAGGCGTCTATAATGTGTGTAACTTTTTCATCAGTTTTTGAACAATAAAGAAAACATTTTCGAGCTGGTGTGGTAAAAGTTATTCTTAGTAACTCCAACGAGAAACTATTTCTTGTGATAAATTCGGGAATCGTCCACATCACTACCCCGAGGTTTACAGGAAATTGAAACGCGAACTCCAATTTAATATAATTTCTATGAGTATCGGTTCATTTACTGCAGCGCAGTGAGAAGTTTTTAATCTAACTCTAAGGAAAAAGTATGTTTTTTTAGAGAAACTAGGTTTATTACAGATCAATTTTGTACATTTAGGTAGAATTGTCTGCAAACGATGAACAATGACAGAGAAATATAGTAAGAATAGAGTGCTCACTCCATACATCCGTTTTGATTCTAAAACTACGTTTATTTTCGCAGTCTACATCTAGCATCGAGTAGCGGAAATATCAGTACCGCTACTTGATAGTTCAATTCACTATTAGTGTTACGACTCACAAAAAAAACTATTTACAACTAATATTTAAAGAAGAAAAGCAGAAGGAGTTGAAAATCGAGTTTCGATTAATCCGGTTATAATATTAGCTGAAAATTATTGAATTTTATTAGCCTTTTCGGCCGTCGAAACATCTATTGTCAAGTAGCAGTAGGTACTGATTATCCCGTTACTCGATGGTAGATGTCGACTACGAAAATAATAGTCGTTTTGGTACTAAAACTGATGTATGGAGTGAGCACTCTTGACAGCCCACGCAGTGCCAGTATTTATTCATACGTTATAATGTCATAGAAGTTTGACGTTTAAAATAACACTTTCACTGCGTGAGCTATCAAATCCGCTGCAGACTTTTCTTGGTCTGACTCTAGCTAGTACGGCTAGTTCAAATAAGTCACAATCCAGGTCATCTAGGTCATCTAAAACGTTCTCTTTTAAACCATTCATCATGAAATAAACCAGCAGCGTCTGCCACCTTTTTGTTTGATACGGCATTCCAAATCCAACAAAACTTTTGCTTTGAAAACCTCATTTCTTAGATTATTCTATCAAGTTATATTAAACCTTGTTTCATTAATAATAGAGTCCAATTTGTAATAAAAGATTTGTTGAGGTAAGGGATGGCAGAGGGGACAATTTAGTCTAGTTTAAAATCAATTTATCCGCAATCTGGTTCATTCGTTACTAAAGCTTAGTGCACAAGGATGTGGCAAGTTGACAAATTTTATGCTAAATTTAGCATTTTTCAAGGTTGAATTTGCCACTTAGAAATTGTTTCGTATTTTCAGGACCGAAAAATAATGCGTTTTCACCATGCTTATAGAACAATTTTTATACAAAACATGACATTCAAATATACAAGAAAAGGGCGTACTCCCAACTCAAAGACCGGCAACGCCCTCTGGTGTTGCATGTGTCCATGGCCGACGGCTTACCATCAAGCGATTCATCCGTTTGTTTGTATGTATTTAAACACTTTATTGTACATAAGACAGATTACAAACACAATATTTAAACAATGTACTGTACAGTCAGCGTCGTATAGTAGGTAGCATCCAAAGTATTGAAATAGTTCGGTACGCCATACTTTGGATGCTACAAATAATACAAATATCTACCTACTATATGACGCTAACTGTGCAAAGGCGAACTTATCCCTAGAAGGGATCTCTTTCTTTCTTCTCTTCTTTTTGTTTTTTTTTCTATATTAAAAAAAAAACTTTTGTAAATCCTTTCCGATAAACCCCCTTTATTCTCGCTATTGCCACCAATCGGGCGTGTTCGGGCGTTCCCTCAGCGTGTTTACCGATCGATCTGTTGACACAGGATTAAAAACTTCCATTGGGGATTATAAGAAAAGTTCGTGTTTAGTTTGCAATTAAACTCATAATTTAATTGAAGATTAGGCAAAATTTAAACAAACTGAAATGTAGAAGTATTCATTTTTGGCCAGCTCTGTAAAGGCCCAGGGGTGTTTGAGTAAGTTTCAATTCATTCCGTGACGATATAAGTTACTTGTTTTTATTCAAAAAAGTTAATATTGGCAGAGGCTAGTAAATAATGAAGACTGACAAATTCCATACAACGCTCCGTGGTTAATAATTATTGTAGATGGCGCAATTTAGTTTTAAGCGTTTACATTATAAGGTGTAGTAGTGGGTTCAGCCCGAAGAGTGTTTGAATCATAAGACTGTTTCGAAAAAAATATGAAAATCTTGAGCCTTCCTTTCTCGATTAACTTCATTAATTTGTAAATCTGATTAAACAACTTTCGCTCGATAGAAAATAACGAGTTGTATGGGAGCCCCACTAAAATGTTTATTTTATTCTGTTTTTAGTATTTGTTGTTATAGGCGCAACCGAAATACATCATCTGTGAAAATTTCAACTGCCTAGCTATCACGGTTCATGACATACAGCCTGGTGACAGACAGACAGCGGAGTCTTAGTAATGGGTCCCATTTTTACCCTTTGAGTACGGAACCCTAAAAATTAAAACTGTGTAACTATTTTTGCACAAAAGCTATTAACATGAGAATTGCTTCTAAAATTGCGTAATTTTATTTTTGACCAAACTCGTTCATCAATTTTTGTGTTGAATTTAACTAAAAATAATAAGTCAATAAAAATGATATGTATGATCTCTCGGGCACGCACGGCCGTCCGCTCAGTGCTCAGCTAGCTGTTCAGAGGCATTAATCAAATTATCTAACTATCTTTATCTATCTTATCTTACTCCTCCTCCTCGTGTCGTATTCCTCATTGCTAAGGGTCGTGGCCTCCACGAATTATTTTGTGGACTAACTCCTTCCACTAATTGCGATCTTCAGCAGTGTGCAGTGTGCAGCAGTATCTTATCTAAATCAAATTATCTGACAATTAGTTTACCAGCCACTTAGACTTAGCTCAACATGTAGGCGTGAGTGATTTGAGAATTAACAGTCTCTGCGAGTGACGTGTCCCTAAACAAAATTCCTACATCGCTGGCCAAAGGAAACCCGCTCTTTAGACCATGAAATAAGGGTAGTCAGGAGTGAATGGTTAAAGTTGTGGAAAGTGCGCTGTGTGGTAATCAGGGTAGTATTGCGGTAACGTCATCAACGCAATTTATCAAGGCAATTAATAGTGACATCGTCTGCATCAATTCTGAAGTAGTAACGTTGCTGCAGTTGCTATCCGTACTCTAGTTGCCCAGAGGCCTATAAAAAGGTCTTTATGCCATTCTATTTTGTACTTTAATTTTGACAAATCAAAATTGCATTTGTCTTGGCAAGTTTTGTTTGTAACCTGTATTTTCAAGTTAAAGTAGAAGAATACTTGTTTTTTTTTTAAATATAGAAGGCAAGCAAGCATTCGAATCGCCTATTGGTAAGCAATTTTCGACGCCCATGAACACCTCTGTGCTTTTTTTGTTCGTCATAATATTTCCCACTTTTTTTTACTGTTATTAAATATACCAAGAAAAAGCTTTTTAAGTAGGTATATCACTATTATTACTTATATGAATGGATCCCTCTCCGCCCGGGCCGACCTCAAAAAAGCAGTTTTCCGTCAAACGGTTAACAGAGGCCGGGTTAGTTTATATTCCGCAGATTGCAAAAGACAGCTGAGCCATTTTATTTAAAGTTATACAGTCGCCATCAGATAAATCGGAGCGGCCAAGGTGCTCACAAATATCTGAACACGTCTGTGTTTTCAGGGCGCTAGAGTGCGTGATCAGATGTTTTTGAGCACCTCGGCCGCTCCGATATGTCTCATGGCGATTGTGCCTACACTTTTTTTATTGGACTTTTTATTGTTTCTTCTACTCAGAATCATGAGCTCTATCGATCCGAATAGAAAAAAAAAGTATCCCAAGCTTTTGATTTCTATTTCGTTGCCAACTAATATAGACTAATTGTGTTTTAATGACGGTAATGTATTATTATTCTTATGAATATGTGCAGTTCAATATTTTTGGAAGCTTCACACTTTAATTAATTTACACTTTACAATTTAAATGTTAACTGGAAGAGATCCCTTAAGGGGATAAGTTCGCCTTTGTACTAATGACGAATGTTATTTTTCCTGTTTTGTTTTGTTTTTTGTACAATAAAGTTATTACTACTACTACAATTTAATTAATTTAAAACTAACATCTGGTTTTCCACTGTCAAACTGACATTAAATTTTAAGCTGTACCTACTGATGTATCTTCCCATCCAACCTGTGCCAGCTCTTCAAAGCCAATCCCAGCTCCTAATTAAAAGCTGCTTCGTCCCTGGCTCTTTGCTGGAATCTGGCTGGAATGACGCATGCCAGTGACGGCTAGTTTACCTCTATTTTACAGTAAGGCTACCATCAGTTTGGCATTGACATAAACGCTGTCGTGAACGTAATTTACTTTCTATGTATCTCTTTGGCACTAATATGGAGCATTCCACGGGCTGTCCCGTACAAACGCATTTTATTTCCTGTGTTGCGACTTTTTTCTCGGCATTTAAAGCAGGCGATTATTTTTCTGTGCATATTTTTGACCATTTGTCATAGAAAAGGAAACTCTTATACCTTTAAATCTTCAGAAACTTCACGTTTGTACGGGACAACGGTAGACAATTTCATGGAATGCTTCATATGTCAGTACGAGCGAGATGCATATTAGAAAGTAAATTACGTAGACGCGAGCGAATCTGTCAATGTCAAAACTGGTGGTAGTCGTAAAAGTGTAAATTTGACTTGTAACTCTGTTATTAATAATAAATTTCATTTCATTCGATAGCGTGACGAGCGTTCGCGTTTACGTTATGTCTATTTTTGTATGCAATTTTTAACGGCGCGCCAAGCACGTTTTGAGAACTCAAAATGCCATGCGAAAATGAATGTTTTTTTATATTAAATACAAGACAACCAGGGTTTAAAGAGTGAACCAGGCGACCGTAACCACGGAAGAGTGTCAAGAAAAAAATAAAAAATTTCTGGATGTGCAAAATAAAAATTACAACAGAAAATACGGAAAAGCGAACTTTAAGCTCCTTAGCACGTAAATGGACCGAATCAGGGTGTGTTTAACAGCAGGAATAAAGAGGTCGGATCACTCGAATCTATGTTAAAGTGTTTTCTTCGAACCAATTAAATGGTGAAAAACGTAATAGGTAAAAGTTCTGATAGGAGTAAATAAAATAAGATTGGTTAAGAGCAGTGTGCTGGGAGTAATATCCGGGGTTCTCGCGGAAAACATGTTTGTATAGCGTAAATAATACCAGCTAAAGCACTGGACGCCTATTTTATCCGACTACGGCAGAGTCAGAAGTTCCTATCTGTAACGCAAACACGTTGGAGGATCTGCCCCCTCATATCAAAACAACAAGAAATATTTGATCCTCTATTTCGTTTGTTTTATATACTGGATCTATATTTGAGATATTTATAGCACCCTTTGCTTCTCAAAAACTTAAACCTTGCTTGCTTAAATAAACTTAACCAGGAGACATATCTTCAAGATCTTTTATCAATAATATCACTTTTTGTTTTATACAATAGCATATTGAATGAAAATGCTTGATTTATTGATGAAAATATAAAAGCCGCAATATGTATGCCTATGAGAATTCAGGAGATTCCCTTATTTCTTCAAAGATCCCATCCTCAGAAGCCTTACATTTTCTGCGGACGAAGTTGACTTTTTTTTTACAAATAAAGTCGTTTTACACTATAATCTTTATTTCAAAGTGCATAGTGGCATCGCTGCCGCTGCTATAAGCTGTGCTATAAGGCTTTTAGGAGCGGAAGTGGTCGAAGGAAGGTTCTGGAGGGTTTTGTAAATTAACCCGATTACCCGGAGCTTGCCGATAACTTCTACAGCTAAGATCCGATCTAGACTTAGCGCTCTCGTAGATTGGCTCGCTTTGTACCCGAGGTGGCTAGTGAAAAACCGGGCAAGTGCGAGTCCGACTCGTGCACGAAGGGTTCCGTACCATAATGAAAAAAAAAAAAGCAAAAAAAAAAACGGTCAGCCATCCAAGTACTGACCACTCCCGACGTTGCTTAACTTTGGTCAAAAATCACGTTTGTTGTATGGGAGCCCCATTTAAATCTTTATTTTATTCTGTTTTTAGTATTTGTTGTTATAGCGGCAACAGAAATACATCATCTGTGAAAATTTCAACTGTCTAGCTATCACGGTTCGTGAGATACAGCCTGGTGTCAGACGGACGGACGGACGGACGGACGGACGGACGGACAGTGAAGTCTTAGTAATAGGGTCCCGTTTTACCCTTTGGGTACGGAACCCTAAAAATTGTATTATTACGTACTTATAGAAAAGAAAAGAGCTTAAGTGCTTTTATAACTAACACGGGACTTAATCGCGTATTTACGTTTATTTATGGGCTGACGTTTCGAACGTGACGTTACGTTCGTGGTCACAGGCAGACTGGCGAGGAATTGTATCAACATCTGCTTGGTGCGCTGGTTTTGGGAACTACCCGCACTCATAGTCTAATAAAACATGGTCTTCTCTTCCTAGAGTGACACAAGCCTACGTCACAATAACATGGCCGCTATATAGTTATAGCGCTATCGCATATTATCATATAGCGCTGTCGCATGATGACGTAGGCTTGTGTCAGTCAGGTGACCTAGAAAAGACGGGAAGAGAGTACCAGGCGGAGTATATTATTATACCATGATACAAGAAGATGTTGACACCTTCTTGCTGCGCGGGAACTACCCGCACTTATAAGTCTAAGTAAAAACGTATTAGTTTAAATCAATATAGAACGTAAGTACCTACTTCTATCTTAAAGGCCGGCAACGCACTTATCTGGGTTTCTGGTATCCATGAACGACGGTAATTATTTAAAATAATGCGATTAGTCATTTGGCAAACAATACAAGATTAGTTTAGTTACAAATCTTTTTCTGAAAGAAAAGTAACACTTTTACTCTAGGTAGTTATTAATAAAACAAATATCCAAAAAAATACATATAATACCCCGATTCACCAGCTAATTTATTTAAAATTACATGCTATTTATTATTTATGTGTTTACCCTCGGTTAAACTTTGTTATACAGACATTTGACATTAAATAAAAGTACCGTCGACAATATAAACCTAAAACACAACCTAAGTATGCAAATATTCGCAGACCGCCATTTTCATTTCCCATTCGCATATATTATTCTTGTCTCGTAACGATGTGTTCTTCCTGCGATGTTTGTATACATACTATTAGAACAGCTTAATACGGAGAATAGAGGGATTAGGTACAGTATATACGGACTACAACCCGACTGCAACTTGTATGAGAACTGCACATCGACTGCAAAGTCGGCATGCAGTTCAACAAAATGACCCAGAACTCTGGCAGTACCTAGTGGAACTCAGGTTTGGTGCAAAAAAGGCACACGCTATTTCGGTCATTCGAGTCGTCTTGGTGAGCACTTAGGAGAGTAGTACCCGAAATAGAGCTGATGCTGAACTCGGGCTGTACCTAGTAATAAAGAATTTGTGATTTAATACTTACAATGGGCCTCTTACTGTTAACAATAGACGTGAAAAGCACTTTGTAATGGCTCGGCCAAAAGTTTAATAGACTCGTAGCTTCGAAGGCCTTCCCTGACGGTTCGGCCCTCAAAGTGACTCGTCCATCTATCGGTCATTTTCTACAACAATGTAACTATAATTCTCAAGAAAAGGCCGGCAAGGTTGACTTTGCTGGTTAAAATTTAGGTGGCGAAGCGAAGTGTGCATAATTATATGGTTAAAAACATTAATACGCGCCCTACTTAAATGTAGTAGTTATTCTTTACGAAACAATCTGCCGATTTTTATGGGGGAGGGGACGTCGATTATATTGCTATTTCTACATGACGTACAAATAGGCATGTCAGTCCATACAAAAGTTTGCACAATTGTGCAAGTTTTTCGGCAGAGGGGTAGGCTCTTAAAGACGACTCCAGTTATTAAATGCTCTAAGCTATTCTCCTTTGTGGCCCAATATACTGTCATTGTCCAGCCGGAAGCTAAACAGGCTTTCGGTAGCAGAGCACACGTTCAAATATACTTGACAGCACGAGGACCTAACGTAATTACTTCGAAGTATCCACAGACCTTAATAGGCACTGATCCCACCGCGAGCTAGTAAAAGATAAGCACTCCCGTGTAAATAAAAGAGACACGGCGATATTTATAGTTACTCGCCCAGCGGTGAGCTAGGGACCAGGCTAGCGGTGGGACCAGTGCCTTAAACCCGAATAATACTTAGATATTTTCGTTTCATCTTCGTTTTGTAACGACTGGAGACAATTTTTCATCTCCGCGCTCAGACTTAACAAAAAAAAATTGTTTATCTGTTCATCCAACACTGCATCTAATGTACAACCTACATTTATTTTGGCTTTAAAAGGTTGAAATACCTAGCACAATACGCTCTCTGTCTAATGTTTCAGGAGATATAAAACACGCTTTCTCAAAAAGTCAGGTAAAACACAAGTTTCCACTCTACACTTTTAGCAACACACTGTATCTTCCTGGGTACTAAAATTGTTACGATTTTATAAATACGAGTAGGTAAGAGAAACGGCTCAAATAAGGAAGTGCGACGACCGTTCTGGCCTAGTGGGTAGTAACCCTGCCTATAAAGCCGATGGTCGTGGGTTCGAATCCCGGTTTTAAGGGCATTTATTTGTATGATTAGCACAGATTGTTCCTGAGTCATGGGTGTTTTCAATGTATTTAAGTATTTATAGATTATGTATATCGTTGTCTGAGTAGGTACCCACAAAACAAGTACCGTGGGACTTAGTAAATTTGCCTTGCTTTATTTAAGTGCGCTAAGAAAGAGTAGTAAGAGTTACATACTTATAGCGTGGGATTAATGGTAGAGTAAGAGTATGCCGTAAAATAGCACTAAAACTCATTATAACTTAATAAATATTTACTTTACATAAGGTCCGGTCCCCGAGAGACCTCCCCGAGGTCCTACTCAACATCAAAGGTTTGATAGGATGAGCTGGGCTGGCAGGGCTAGCCCACTCCCTATCACGCAAGACGTCGAGTTGCGGAAAATAGCCCGAACTACAATAGGTCCGGTACTAGTTTTTATTGTTAAAAATTTGTTACATAAAGATAATAAAACGTGTAGAAGTTTTACATATGTCGACGCGCAGGTGATATTAATTGGTAAATTCAAATAATGAGCGCTTACATGACATACTTACGATTTATCAAAAACACTTAAGCGACGTGGGTAATAAAGATGTCTCTCGTCAAGAGGCTTGGGATCGTATTAGAGGCGTTTTTGTAACGTCTGAATGTGTTCTAGGAAATTGCTTTGTTTGATAATTAATTAGCTCTTGGTTTTTGTGGACTGGAGTGAGTGGGAAGGCCAGGCTGCAGGCGCCAGTCACTCTGGGATTGAACCCAATTCTGATCGGCCAATAGCAATAGAGACTGCATTACGCCTCGCGTACTTGTTCTCGCGTTAAATATCTACGCCCTACGGATGTACTACCTAGTGCATCTAGCCAGTCCTGCCGGCCTAGCCAAGGTTACAATCGCTATCGCTTCGACAACGAAACGCTTTGTGTCTCTCTATCACTCTTCCATATTAGTGCGACAGTGACAATTGCGTTTCGATCGCTACGGAGCGTAAGCGATCGGCATCTTGGCTACGCGTCCTGAATACCTAAACCTATATTAAGCCCTGACATATATTAATATTCTATTCGCTTTAATTTTTTTACATTGCAATTTCTAGTACCTATAAAGAAAACTGCCAACTGAAAAGTGCCATGCCTATTTAATGTTAAATTTTCCTTTTAAATACAATATACAGGGTGATTCATGAGACGTGAGCAGAACTAATCCTGCACACTCAGTAACTCATAATTGATCGATCACCGACGTATTTAGGTGAAACAACGACACTTATTCCTATTTTTTAACTTTTTGGTGAGGACAAATTTAACTCTCTACAATCATGGTTAACCTGCAAGACCTAATTAATAAACATAAAACCTCTTTAACCGTAATGACAGCATTTTGATTACGAAGAAAATAAACTGTCAAACTTGAGTGAGATACGAGTTTTCAAAAGTAACCAGACCGTGATGACAGTGATGACATTCAATTTGACACAGAATATGGGCAGTTTAGTATTCTAATTTTAGGGTGACCATGCATGTCGTAAATAAATAAATTAATTTTTTTTTCAACACGAGTAGAAAATTAACGTTAATCTCACTAATACTAATACCAAACAGTTACTTATAATTTACAAAATGCGCAGTGTTAGTCCTGCTCACGTCTCCTGAATCACCCTGTACAATGTCAATTGTTAATAAATTTCCCTAAGCCAGCAAACGCACCGTCACGGCCCGCGATTAGGCAGTCTTCAAACATTTGTCAGGCTCTGCTGACGATCGAGTGACGTCATCAATACGCAGCTCAAGGGTTTCATTTACAGCACTTTATTAGTAAACTTATAGAATCAACTCAATCTTTAATAAGAATAACAATAAATTCTAAAGGAACTGACAAATGAAAATTCAATTTGAGAGTTAGGTACAGTCACCTGCAATAATATGTTACTCTTTGAAGGCCGCAAAAATATTTGACACGATCTTATTTGTATTGCAGGTGTCGTACTAAAAGTTTTTTATTTAACTTTATCTTTTATATCTCCGTGTTCTTATAACCCGGCAACCTTCAAATCAAGAGTGAACAGGCACCTTCTGGGCGAGCTCGCTCCATCGTAGGCCACGTCTACGCCTCGGCTAGTCTGTGGCCATGAGTAAGCCCATTCATAATAAAAAAAAAAAACCAGGTTATGGAATGTCATTTTTCCAGCAACTGAGCAGTCGGCAGCAATATATACAGCATAAAAAATATACATACCTTTTATTTTTATTTTTCTCGCGAGTGAGGCAGTGGGAAGTATATAGGCTCAATTATTATTGTTTTTATTATTTATACCTCAATAATACACAATTACTATACTGCACCCCAACCCAATACAGAATTACTTACCTGCCCCCGAATGGCTGTAGGTAGTGTCAATTTACATATTGATGTTCAAAATAATTGTCTTTTTTTGTCACCAATATGGCTTTTCATCACAGAAGTGTCTTTATGCTTTAAGTGCATTAAGGTCCTTTTTATCTGAAGTTATCCTTATTGCACAAATGCACATAAAGCATTTGGACCCTGGAATATGGAAAGCCACATATAGTCTGCAGCAATTCTGCACTGCAATACTGCCGCAGCTGGAACGTTACATTAACTCTCCTTAAGCCAGTAAACGCACCGTCACCGTCCGCGATTAGGCAGTCTTCAGACATTTATCAAGCTCCGGTGACGATCGAGTGACGCCATCAATACGCACCTCAAGGGATTCGTTTCAAATTATATTGAACTCTATTGTCAGGGTAATAAGGTAGCTATTAGAAGCAAAGGATTATGTTTACAGCACGTTATTTGTCGAGTCTATTTATAAAATTAGCTTCATTTATAACGATGGTTTTACAGAAACGTGCCTATGTATAGCGCGCTGTAAAAGTATATAGACACTTTATGAATGGATTTCATTCATAAAATGTCCATATAATTTTGCAGCTGAGTGTATATTGAACCATCAGCAAAGTTTTGGATCCTTAATAATAAATATATCTACTTGTTTACGCAGAAAAACAGGCAAAATGTAAGTTACATTTAGGTTAGAACAATTCTTAACTTTATTTTTCTACTTTTTAGTTTTCATTTAAAAATGTTTTAT
The DNA here is from genome assembly GCF_963556715.1 of Cydia fagiglandana. Lineage (NCBI taxonomy): Eukaryota > Metazoa > Arthropoda > Insecta > Lepidoptera > Tortricidae > Cydia > Cydia fagiglandana. Next base: position 19,553,939 of record NC_085940.1, read on the forward strand.
TTTAAATCCTACTTAAACACTAGATCATATTTTCTTTAGTAGTATAGCACGTATTATTTCTCAGCTTTCAATCAGTATATCACAAAATCAAACCTTAAACATAAATTATTTATTACTTATACATAGGTAGGTAATTAACTACTGAATCAGTATAAAAGTTATTTCCCAAAATTTACTAATACAACGCAAGTTAAATAAAAATGAAGTGAATTTTATTTTGCTTGCATTTTAACAGTTTCCTTATTCTATAAACACCGTCATTAATGTCATTATGCAGCTATTAGGGTAATGAAAATTCCTAACCGATATCGGTACGAATAGCAAGCAACATTTCCGTGCATCGGCACATTTGCACGGAATCCGCACGGAATCCGTGCGCACCGTGCAATTTGCAGATTTCGTGCCACCGTGCGCTCAGATAACATTCTTTCAGTCACGGTGGTGATGTAACATATCTTAGAACAGCTTATGTACTGATTAATTATTTAATTTATTTTATTTTATTTTTTTAATTAAAGAGCTATAATTAGCTACTTTCCTACTAGTCAAATCAGCTCTTTTTTAGAACTGTCAAAACGATTTGCTAATATGGAATTTATATGAAAACGTGTGTAGTGTAGTGTAGTGGCGTCACAGTCAACTCACCTAATTTTTATACTTCCATCTGATTTATTAAATAGAAATTGTGTTTACAAATAACTGCTATCTATGTTTTTCTAATAATGATCTGGTGCTTCATATCATGCATGCTGGTGTGAAATCATTTATTTTAAGTAGAGGAAAGTACCTACCCAATTTATTAATACCATATTATTTTTTTTGGGATTTATTACCTAGAGTCAAATCGCTCGTGAATATTATAGTTATTTTGCGGTTGATTGTTTTAATTTATTCATGCTGTCGGTGTATTTTACATGACGACCGTTTAACTTCCAAGCTTAGGTTTTCCTTACTAAAAAGTGTGTCATTATAAGTATGCATGCCTGAGACTAGTCCTTTGATTTATCCAAATAACTATAGCGAAAACTAAAAGGAAATTACCGTGTTAAAGTTGTGTTTAACACTCGCTGTACGCGAAGTAATTAAAAAAACACAGGAAGCCGCCTGTCACTGGTACACACACACCTGTGACACAGAACACACTACGTATTCGCGTGCAGCGTGGGTTTGACACAACAGAACTATAACAAAATAACGTAAAACAATCAATATCAAACTCATGAATCGTCCAGTAGTTTTTTAACGACATACAGATAAAAGACAAATATTTACAACGACGGCTTAACCGATTCAAACAATTAATTATAAAGCTTTTTTTTTAAGTGACAACGCTGTTCAACTCTACGCAGACTCGACTCGACACCAATGTAGAGTTGCAATAAGCTTCGCACAGACGTTGACGAACAAAATGAAAGCGTGCGATCCGAATCTGTTGAAATCGAGAACGACACCCAGCAATATTTGAAAAACAAGTGGGAGAGTGAGCTTTATTGCATGAGAATACGGTTCAAAGTTGAATGAGTTTTTGTAGGCGCATACGTCGCTATGCAGGAGCAATACTGAGAACGTCATATCCGTATTTTATGCAGAATTTTTATTTTTCATTCGGTTTAACGAGCGTCAAAAGTCACGGCAAAAGCGTTATTCACCCAAATACGTGATAAAAAGTTGATTTTGTAATTGACTATAGGTACGTAGTATGGGTGTTCTGCCTTTTCGCAGAACTATTTTTGGCGGAATTTCATTTGCCAACCAACATTTCGCCGACGTTTCACTTTGACAACTAACGATTAGCAAATTTTTGTATGACAACGTTTCAATTGGTAGAATTATTGTAAAGCAGATTATTATAACGCCTCTAAACTTTTGGGAGACTTATCATTTGTCAAATCTTTCACTTGGTCGAACAACTCTTGGACGAATAACGTTTCGTTGAAGCTAACAGTTCGCTTTTTATACATTAGGCAAGTTACAAATAAGAAAAAGATACATACCAAAAAATCAAAAATGGCCGAGTTGTTCGACATTTTATAATGTATATTTTAATATTTGAAGCCAGTGGCAGCGAGCGAGCGAAGCGAGCGAGCAAGACCTTCTTGGGCAGAGCCGACTTGGATATGGTTAGGTTAGAAGACTAAGGCGGGAGCTTTGCTCCCTCCCGCCTTAGTCTTCGAGGTTATTTTTTTTTCAACAACCTAAAGTACGTAATTACACAGCAACTTTCGGGTCAAATATCCCAACTTTCATGTCAAATATCTCGGCCGTTTTTGATTTTAGAGAAAAGTTATTCCTACAAAACGGCCCCCCTTTGGCTCAGTCTGACCAAATGAAGCAATTTGTAGACAATAAACAACTAAGTGTATATTATGCCAACTAAAACATTCTGCGACATGAAAGTTGGCATTTTGAAAATTGGCATTATAAAACACAGACCAAACGTTTAGTTGGTAACTGTACGGTTGGCAAATAAAAAAAGACCATTTGATAAATTGGGAAATGAAAATTCGGCGTAATAAAATTCCGCCAAACGTGAGTAATCGGCCATACCATTTTCGGCGATAAATAAGAGAACCCGTAGTATGTTATACTCGCTTCAGCCCGCGACTTCGCCTGCGGGGAATGATGATGATTAATAAAAAATATCCTATGTTCAGTTTTGGGCCTGAAAATATCTCCATGTTTCAATTACTTTTTGTTTATTGTTCTTTCATTCTATTCGAAAAATAAGGCCCATAAAATTTTAGTACGTGAAAAATAAACAGATAGCGGGAAACTAACACAAATCAAAAAAATACCCACCGTTGTGTTATTGGAAAACAAGAGGAAAACGGCCCACTTTCGTATTCGTAGATAAACACGGGCACGGGGCGGTCAAAGGCAGACCCGAGGGGAAACAAGAAAAAAATAGGGTGCAACCTCGATAATATGAATCTCAAGTAAAAGTTCAAGGTTCGTGTTACTTATCGATTTTACTGGCTAATGGAGAAATTTATTCAAATATTTTATAATAGGTTCCATATCTACACTCCACCGGCATCGGTTACTACTACTAGCAGTGGCGGATTCGAAGTGTTGGCCGCACTAGGCCCCAGACCCTGTAGTAACTACTAGCCGCCTCTTTCTCAGCGCCCTCCCCTCCCCCTCCCCTAATATCTTGGCCCGGGCCTACTGGGCCTTAGGGCTAATCCACCAATGACTACTAGGGCTTAGTCACTTTTTCTTTAGTAAATGATCTCACAGATCCTGGTGTTTTTGGGTTCTTTCAACTCAGAATCACTAGCATATCCACTTCTGATGATAAAATAAAATGTCCCAAAAATTTGTATGAAAATTGTATGTTCCACTACGTCACCCACAATGTGTGCGTCGCACATACAAGTGAAAATTTTTTTCATACTAAGACGTGACGTAATGGAATGGACATTTTGGGACATTTTTTTTTATTGGTGGGATGGAGAATGCTGTCGATTCTGAGTAGAATGAGCCCATGAACGTCCAGATTTGAAAGAATCAGGTTTTCAATATTTATTTATTATTTTAGAAAACGCCCAAATATGTACCATCTATTTCGTTCACTTGTCTGTATCAAAAGTACAAGTATTGGCATGAGCAAAACGCACGTCGACTAAATTAATTATATCATTTAACTAAATTATATCTGGCCTGTCAGTTGTTCGGAACTGTCAAAATTTTGTTCTAACTAACAGGCCGATACCGTCCAGTGCCCCTTTAGATATCGTCAGTGTACGATCGAATTGGCCTCAGAGGAGTAAAAAGTAAGTTTTCGAGTTACCTACCTATATTTTTAAAGTTATAATTGTGCTAGATTATCGTGACTGGAATCAGTGGAATGGAATTAATGAAGTTAAAATAGTTCGAAATTTTACCTTCGTAGGGAAGGGAACAGTATGGTATTTAGTGTTAACGCCAATTTCGCCTTATCGAGGTTCCACTATTTAGGAAAACGCTCTTTATACGGGGCCTCATACATAAGTATACCTGTAAAAGAGTAGGTATTCTTGGGACCTTTGAAGTCAATATGGGCTTAGCGCAGAAAAATGTTTAGATATAGTTAGCCGTATACCGTAGCCGTAAACGAAATTTACCTGTATATGTAAGTGCTTCCTAGTGTACCTAAAGGTTGTCTGGAAGAGATCGCTCTGTAGCGATAAGACCGCCTTTTGTTGCCGCTGTCTTCATGTATTATGTATGTCTCTCTGTAAATGTTTTATTGAGGTTTGTGCAATAAAGAGGACTTGTATTGTATTGTGCTTTAAGGTTTAATTCTTTAGGAATGTATGTGGCCTTGATATTTTTTTTAATGGAGAGCGTTGGTGCACAAATAACGACCACAGGTGGTCCTCAGTCATGATGATGATGCTCTCCTGACCGATTTTGGCCACAGTGACTGTGTGCTCTGGACTATTTATAGGCCTCAGTCACAGCGTATAGACTATCCTGGCAAGGTCGCCATGTACGGATGGATGGTTTAATAAATAAAATAGAATATTGATTACACGGTCGTGTTTATTGGTCAAACACAACTTACAGACTATCTCGTTTACATGATTGATACATAGCTTACCTATATATAATAAGTGCATAAGTATCTCTGTAGGTATATATACCACAGCCTTAGTCATGAGGAAACGAGAAAGAAGAAGATACAGAAAGCTACCTTATTTGCTAGGTAGTTAATTTAATTAAGCTAGTTATCTGCTTCAAAGTCAAATTTACCACGTACAAAATTACCTAGTTACAAGTTGTAAATATGGAGTTTGTTCCCAACTCCCTACAGGAATAATTTTGTTACAGCATTAAAAATGGGAATTTTCTCCCACGGGCCCACGCGTCGGTCGAGAAGCCTTGTTTTCCAATTACCGGGTGAGGTTAATCAGAGAATCTTGCCGTAGATTATGATGAGAAAAGACGGCTGCTAATTTGAAATTATGAGTGTTAACATGACTTTAGAGCTGTTAAGGATGACTCACGCTAGACCGGGCCGTGCCCGGGCCGAGGCGTCGGACATGTCATTTCCTATGTCGGCTTATTGGTGAACACGTGGTGCTTTCTATAGAAAACGAAGGGCCGGAAGCTGTGGCCCGGCCCCGGCTTGGTCTAACGTGAGGCATCATTTATGCATCGACTTGTCGCCGGTGACTGTAATTTTTTATAGTTTATCTGGGCGTCCACGCACTTACTACCCGATTCGAACTTTAAGATACGTCCATCAATAGCTCTAGAAACGATATGGATTAGATGTGTGTCCCAGTGTCACACGTCACATTTGACAGTGACATAATTATCTAATCCATATCGTTTCTAGATCTATTAACTGACGTATTAGATATCTTTTAGACATCACCAAGATACGATAACGGTATGTTTAAGATCTAACCTGTCAAATTTGACATCCCACCAAAAACATTCTGTAAAAAACTAGCCAAGTCTCGATGGAGCTGCTCGTTTATCTCTAAAAAGTAATGAAATCTAGACAAAGTCGTGCCAAGTCTAAGGTTCCTTACTGCGATTTCTTTATTATTATAGTTAATGTTGTGTGACTTGGCCGTTGAAGGGTACACAAGGGTACAAAACCAGGTGCTCCATGACACCATTGCACCAATCTGTCGCCAGAACCGCTACCCATTGACGATGGAAAATTGCCACTTGGAAAACGTTGGTTCAATAACCAGTCAATTGTAGGCTTGATAAAGCTGCGTATTTCAATAATACTTATGTATGGGCGAGCCTGAAACAAACACTTCTTTTTGGTGCAATGGCAGATTGGTGCAATGGTGTCATGGAGCACCTGGTTTTGTACCCTTGTGTACCCTTCAACGGCCAAGTCACACAACATTAACTATAATAATAAAGAAATCGCAGTAAGGAACCTTAGACTTGGCACGACTTTGTCTAGATTTCATTACTTTTTAGAGATAAACGAGCAGCTCCATCGAGACTTGGCTAGTTTTTTACAGAATGTTTTTGGTGGGATTTCACTTCTTTTTGTAGAAACGTGGGCATATTGATTTATTTTATTAGATTTTCTTATTTAACACATTTTTTTCTTTTTAGGAGTAGTTTTTTTATTATTACAAATCTTTCTTTTCTTTTTTTCCGGTTCTGATTCTTGTACAGTAGCAACAGTTTTTCGTATTGCCCATTCATTAAATCTAATAATTAAATAATAATCAGTAATCCGTCACTAATCATCATATAATGACTTGGCAATCGCACATAATGCTTTACTCGTACCGTACTCGTAAATATGTGTAATGCTCAAACTGCAATTAGCGCTAGCGTTATGTTCAATTAGAATTATTTTTAATAGGTGACGATGATCCTTTTGTCATTATGCAGCCGTGCGATGGCCAAGTCATTATACGTATTACAAATTAAAGATATCTTATTGATACGGTTTTAACACCCCCTGGCACTGATTAAAATAACCGACTTGGTTTCACATTACATCTCAAAACTTTTTTGTAGTAAAAGCGTTGCGAGACTTGCACCTTTTTACATGTAATGTTTTTGATGGGATCTTTCTCTTTTTGTAGGCAGTCCTTCTTTTCGGGTACTCATACCCATACTATGTATACACATATCATAACTAAACATATCTTCATTCATACTCACATCGTACATCGTAGTGTACCTTTACTTTACTTTACCTACTATTTGTAGGAACTGCAACAGTAACTTTGTAATGTCATATATTTATATGGGATTACAAACTTACTTATGCAGTTCTTAGATCTTTAAAACGTGACTGATATTGCAATATTTTTAGGTTTTCCGTTTATGTGGCCATTAAACCCTAACTCTGTACCAAATTTCAGCTATCTGAGTTTATGGGAAGTACTAGTTCTATTCTGATGATCATGAGTGAGTTTCATAAATGCGAAACTTTGCTTTCGCTTAACTTCGGAACTAAATGACCTACAGACTTGAAATTTTGGATTTTAAGTATGTGATTATAGCTTACTGGATGACCAAAATTTCTGCGTTCTGGTCTTATCCAGAGGTTCTCAAATAGGGGCCTGAAAATGCGGCGAAATGGTTCCAGTAAAGGATGGTACGTACGGCAGTGTTTGCTTCGCGCTCGACTTGGCGGGGGCACTGCCGTGCCCCCCGATTTGCGCGATTCTGGAGATACTCTTGAACGATTTCTACAGGATATGACTTAGAGAATAACTATCTCTAGACTCTATCTTAACGTAAAAGTGACATTGGTTGCCCAAATTGCGCTGCAAAAGAGAACTAGTTGATATCTAAACTATAACGTATCCAGAATGGATCTAGTACGTGTCGTCTCTTGTGAATATCTTGAAGTTCGAATACGGCAGTATATGTATGTGGTATGTAAAAGTTATCTAAGAATCAATAAAGAACTAAGAGCAACCAAGTTAATAATTTGGCAACGCCTGTTCCAATTTATCCCAGTCTCCCCTACACGTGTTTAGTTAATAATGCAAGCGTTAGATGGTTACTTTACTTTCGTGAGTCGAGCAAAGTTGCAAATTTAAATATTAAGGAGCAAGTTCTAGTCGTGTTTAGCAACAAATCTCTTTTGTACAGTCGCCGTCAGATATACGGCGCGATTCGAGAAAAAAATTAGATATTCACTATATATGAAATAGTAAAGATATGTGACGTTCCACGGCAAAAGGTACCTATTAAACTATTGCGGCGCTACGCCACGTAAGCGCCAGCCGCCATGGTACCTTTTGCCGTGGAACGTCACATATCTTTACTAATTCATATCTAGTGAATCTCTAATTAATTTCCCGAATTGCGCCGATACACGGTGGCTAAAATATAACTGCATTCCCGTTGCCAGGGAGGTTTTAGGATTATACTGAGTAACTTTTACTATAGGACCAACCCGGAGATCACAATAATAAAATTACCCTCCCATGGAAAAGGGACCAGCCAAAATGTACGTAACAGCCAAAATTTTTTTCGCGATTTTGGGGTTGGTGCCATAGTAAAAGTTGCTCAGTATGATCCCAAAACCACCCTGGCAACGGGAATCGGAAATGCAGTTATTTTTTAGCCAGCCTGTATAAGCGCGCTCACAAATATCTAAACACGCTTCTATTCTCAAGGAGCTTAAGTTTTTGTCAAGAGTGCGTCTCAAAAGTAGATTTATTTTCCATTTCTAGATCATCTCATTACTTTCCTCCCTAGAGACCGCTATATCTATGTCATTACTGTCATAGTTTTATATTTATTATGTTGAACTTTAATATATATGACCTTTGGGTATTTGACAACGGTTGGTGGTGATATAAAATATGTATGGATTTTACCCTTCAGTATCCGAGTAGCCTACAAGCTTGAGGTTATTGGTTCGATTCCCGGCCAGTTCAGCAGTAACAATGGGCACAGAATAAATAATAGTACTAGGTACAGAAGACTCACTCTCTAACTAAACGCGTCTGTTACGATCAGCACAGATATGGCCACTAGGTGGCGACAGCGCCACGCGCGGCTTATGGCAAACCCCAAAATTGGGGTCGAACGGATGTACTTTTAGCTACCTGTAGCAAAGCGACGAAATCGCGGAGTGAGCCACGCCTACAATGGGGCAGCCTGAATCCACACATTTCGCATCATGTACCTTTAATTTCTTTATTCTTAACGTATTTTTTTTTATTTAATCGTGTTGTAATATTTTTTCGGAAAACTGACAACTAGAGTATCAAGCTAGGAAATAACATACGTCATAACTTCATAGGAGTTCGTTTAAAATAACACTTGCACTGCGTGGGCTATCAAAATCGTTGCAGACTTATTTTGGTCGAATAAATCCTTAGGGAAATAAATATATCCCAAATGTACCTGAAAGTGCCGGATGAAGCCTGAATGTTTAAAGTGCCACATGACTCGACTTGAATCCTAAGGATAAACGTGTCGGCATCAGAAATAATCATAAGAGCCGAGGGCCTACTAGCGGAAGCAGTTATAAAGTTGACCCAATTTTTTTTTAGTAAGCTATGAGCTTCATCACATATGTTCCTTGAGTAATTCTAAGCATTTCAAGCCTGGGAGGCAATAAGAAATGTGTGTCTACTCGGATTTGTAATGGATTCAAACTTACAACCCCTTTTTAATCCTGTTAGGGGATGAATTTTACAAAACGCTGAAATTACTTTTCCTGTCTTTTAATAATATCCCCAAATACAAAGATTCAAGTCCCGCGTTCGAAAATTTTTTTGATATCCATACAAACTTTCAACCCCTTTTTCAACATCTTAGAAGATAAATTTTCAAAAACGCTGAAATAAGTTTTCTTGTATTTTAATAATATATCGTTTTACGAAGTTTCAAATTCCTAGCTTAAAATAAAACTTGAACCCCATACAAACTTTCATCCCCTTTTTAACCCCCTTAGGGGTTGAATTTCTCAAAATCGCTTCTTACCTCTTGTACACTTTATAAATGTAATCTAGTGTGCAAATTTCACCTTTCTATCTATTGTAGTTTCGGCTCCGCGTAGCAAAAATCTCCAACCAAATTTTTCACCTTTTTACGTTTTTCATGTATTACTATGAAACTGAAAAAAACAAATATCAGCAATGAATTCTACGTCTTTGGTTTATACGAAAATGATACCAAACTTGCCCTAGTACCTACCAGGACCAGAATAGATTTTTTTTAAAGATGACGGGTGGCGGCCGTTTTGTACAACCCCAGGCTAGAAATGCTTAGAATTACTCAAATATCAGATGTGATGAAGCTCATAGCTTAATAAAAATTTTTTGGGTCATGTATGGCAGCGTTACATAACTGATTCCAGTATACCGCGAACTACATTCGACGTATTGCCTTCACACTTACGTACAAATTTACAAGTGCGACAGAGAGGCTTCACGTCAAACGTGGTTCGCGGTAGATCCTCTATTTTGACCTTTGAGTTCTGGAAGAGCATTGAAATACTGATTGTTCTTCTCTGTCGTTATGTCCTTTGCAAAGTGTCGTGGCCAATTGCTAATACTATAGTTCGTTTTTTTTAGCATTAGAAATTAGGTAAACAATCTTGATGTGTCTTTTAATTGAAAAACACATTTTAAAAATAAGTTACGGCAAATATGTAACAATTATGAATCTAATACGATCATTTATATTCTTCTGCTTTCATCAGTAATAGTTTTTGAATTTTAAAAAGCGTTTTTCAATTAAAAGACATGTCAAAATCGCTTACCTTCTTGCAAGTTCTTTCTAATGCTAAAAAAAACGAACTATAGGCTCAGAATCCCTAGTGTAAATTTGATTCGATATCGCGACGAGTGTTCGCGTTTGCGTTATTTCTGGTTTTTTATGCTATTTCGATCAGCGCGCCAAGCGGGACGTTTTGGAAACTCACAATCTCATACAAATTGACACTTAACACAAATGCGTAGGTACGGCACGTCGCGCTGTCGAATGAAACCAGGGGTACATACTGATATACAGTGTGGAAAGATAAGTCGGGCCCTGGAGGGAAACTACCTTAAATCCTTAAGCTGGCTCCTTTTACTTAAAGGAGACATTCCTTTATTTTTAAAAAGAAATGAAACTGCATTCAAATACTGATTTAAACTTTCACGATTATTAAACATTATCAAACTGCACAACGGGACTTAATCGCGTATTTAAGTTTTAAGATTTACCTCCGACGTTTCGAGGACGGCGTTGTCCCCGTGGTCTCGGAGAAGACTGGCTCAAGTTGACATCAACATCTTCTAGCCGCGCGAGTTTTTCGAACTACCCGCACTTGGTCTTGTTTATCAGTTTGAACGTTTTGCGCACTAGGGATGTCACTCTGTCGACACACAACACTAACGATATTCGATTTATCGACTGTCGATATTCGTTTCCGCTTACATTTACTAATGACTGGATTCCATGTGGATGAGATCTTAAAACCCTCGTCCCGATTAAAATTGCAATGTTTTTTGATTTCAATGGCTTCCCGCACTTTTCTACTGTAGAAATGGCGATCCGTGGAGAGGATTTTAGGGTTATGCAGCTCAATCCAGTGGTTTGGTCCTGACTCCAGCAAATGCTCAGCCACCGCAGACTTGTTGACCTGACGATTTTTGACAGCTGCGATATGTTCCCATACCTACCTACCTACCTACCTACCTACCTACCTACCTACCCCTACCCTATACCTACTATTACCTCCAGATTGATGGAGTAGCCATGGGTAGCCCTGTAGCACCGGTTTTGGCAAATATCTGGATGGAGCATATCGAAGCCAGTATAAACTTGCAGCCTTGGGCGGTGAAGTTGTGAAAGCGCTATGTGGATGATGTTTTCTGTATTATGAAGGGTGGGAAACAGGAGGTGGAGCAACTACTCCGATATCTAAATTCAATTCATCCGAAGACGAAGTTCACGTATGAATTGGAATCACAGCACAGTTTGCCGTTTTTGGACGTGAAAGTGATTGGTCGAGTGGACGGAACCCTAACTCATACTGTTTATAGGAAACCTACACACACTGACAGGTATTTGAACGCCCTTTCTCACCACCATCCTCGTCACTTACAATCGGTGGTTACCTCGCTAGTAAACAGAGCACATGATCTGTGTGACCCTGAATATTTAGAGAGTGAGATGTCGCATATTCAGGAGGTACTAAGGAGGAACGGGTACAAGGTAAAAAAGTGGCAACCCAGACGAAAGGCAAGGCGGAAACGTCCTGATGTCTCCAGACAGCCGGCATTTTTGCCGTATGTAAAAGGGGTAACGGAAAGAGTTAAGGAACATATCGCAGCTGTCAAAAATCGTCAGGTCAACAAGTCTGCGGTGGCTGAGCATTTGCTGGAGTCAGGACCAAACCACTGGATTGAGCTGCATAACCCTAAAATCCTCTCCACGGATCGCCATTTCTACAGTAGAAAAGTGCGGGAAGCCATTGAAATCAAAAAACATTGCAATTTTAATCGGGACGAGGGTTTTAAGATCTCATCCACATGGAATCCAGTCATTAGTAAATGTAAGCGGAAACGAATATCGACAGTCGATAAATCGAATATCGTTAGTGTTGTGTGTCGACAGAGTGACATCCCTAGTGCGCAAAACGTTCAAACTGATAAACAAGACCAAGTGCGGGTAGTTCGAAAAACTCGCGCGGCTAGAAGATGTTGATGTCAACTTGAGCCAGTCTTCTCCGAGACCACGGGGACAACGCCGTCCTCGAAACGTCGGAGGTAAATCTTAAAACTTAAATACGCGATTAAGTCCCGTTGTGCAGTTTGATAATGCATTCAAATATTTTATAAAACTCGCTTGCCTCGCCCGGGACTCAAACCGACTAAAAAATCCAAAAAATAAAAACTCGCAATTTTATTCTACTAGTCGATACAGTCAATGTTAATGATAACATTTCTCCAAGAAACATTAGGTCTTACACTCGTCTGTCGTACAAAATATCCATAAAATCTAATATTTAGTACTCAAGATTTTTTTAGACTAGCCAAATTAAAGAAAAAAAGAAAAATACTTCGAATGCAGTTTTGTTTCTTTTAAAAAATAAAGGAATGTCTCCTTTAAGTAAAATGAGCCAGCTTAAGGATTTAATGTAGTTTCCTTCCAGGGCCCGACTTATCTTTCCACCCTGTATGTTCTTGTCTATCGTTATACTTTTTGCAGAGTGTCTTCTCTGTCGTTATAGGTACTCTTTGCAGAGTGTCGCAGTCAACTGCTTATATCAGGTAATGTTGCTAACCGTACAAATTCTCGCCATTGTTCGCGGTTGAAGGTCATTCTGGCAAATTCGTTCATTTTTTTGGCAATACCTATCTACGTTGAATTACATTCTAACTCATAATTTATTTACAATAAGCAAAAAAAAAGTAAACAAATACCGCCGCCGTACACAAAAAATAAACATATTCTCATAACTCGATTCAAAAAACACTTTTGGACCGTAAAAGTTCGCTCCATTTTTTCCACGTTTTGTACGCCGAAGCAACATAGTGTTTGATAATTTTTCCAAACTCTTAACCAACTCCAATATAATCACAAAATGAACCTTTTAACCTGTAACATAAAGTCCAATTTTCCATAAAAAAATCAGGGATATGATGTTACGAAAGTAAGCATTCGAAATGCCATGTGCAACTTTGCCATGCCATAGTCAAAGAGCAAATCGAATGTTGGCAAAGAGATATCGTATATGTAGATTCGTTTTCGATCGAGCGTGCAAACAGTTGGCGAAGTTTTTTTAATGTTTTTGGCTTGTTTTCAATATTGCTATTGCCCTCTATAGCCTCGTGCCTAATGTGTATTATAAAGTAGCTCCGTTTCAATGTTGATTCAAAACTTTTTAAACAATTGACTGAGGGCCCGATTCGGATTTTAACATAGATATCTATTAGATATCTTTTAGACATCACCAAGATACGATAACGATATGTTTAAGATCTAACCTGTCAAATTTGACATTTGCGCGATTCTGGAGATGCTCTTTAACGATTTCCACAGGATATTACTTAGATATCCAATTCACATCTAATAGATATCTTACTCTATCTAACGTAAAAGTGACATTGGTTGCCCGAATTGCACTGCAAAAAAGAACTAGTTGATATCTAAAGTATAACGTATCTAGAATGGATCTAATACGTGTCGTCTCTTGTGTATATCTTGAAGTTCGAATACGGCAGTGAGTTTTTGACCATTAAAAGCTGAAGTTCTTGATCGAAAAAATATTTTTTTACCAAATGGGACTTGAACCCACTACCATAGTTTTATTGGAGACAATGTTTTTAACAAAATGAGTTATTGGGCACCTTTATAATTATGGCTACACTTCATTCAACCTTCGCAGTATTCAATGCCTTATACAGTCAGCAGCAGAAGTTGCTAAGCGGGCGAGGTGTTCAAAATGATCTTGACGCGACTTTATTATTAAGAGAATAAGAGCGTGTCAAGGTAATTTTGAACACCTCGTCCGCTTAGCAACTATTTCTGCTAACTGTACTAAACAACACAAGGCGTTCATATTGTAATTTCGAAAAAATATTGTCACCATACAAATTATTGTCACCGATAATTATAGTTCCATGTAAACATCCTTAAAAACATAACGCTTGTACAAATTACTGAACATGTGCCAAAATCAGATTTTATAATTTGTTACGGGTTTAGATTTAATTTTGATACAACCTTGATGACTTTCTCTTCATTTTGCATGCACTAATTATCGTGATGATTTTCAAGTTCATATCAAAATAGAATCAAATCCGTAACAAATAGTAAAATCAGAATTGGGCTCCACGTATTTATTATAATGTTGTATACTCGTACATGTCCCGACGTGTACGGGAAACAATTTACCTATTATTCATGTATTATCATATGCCTGTATTAATTAGAGAACATACCACGCTTGTATGTCTATATGTATCTAACTATAGGTACATATATTATGTATCTTCATTGTCTGAACATTTCGCTATTAATTCATTACTAATGGGGCTAGATTGGATATCACATTGATGAAGATATTAATAATAAATTAACTAAATTAATGAATGAAAATTATATTTTACAGCTATACCTATACTTCGTTTTCGAATAATAGAATCTTGAGGTTTTCGAGGGTTTCAAGGCAGAAGGGTATTAAAACAAACATTGCTACTGAGTAATACATTATTTTTCAAAATAACTCAAAATTGTATGAAATGACTTTGCCACACTCTTGTGCATAAAATGAAACTTTGTCATTGGTTTTTAAAGGCGTATTTCAATACTTTAGTAACCGTGTCTTAGCTAAGTAGTTTTACTTAAGTTATTCACCTATTTTTAGTTTAAGGTAAATAAAGCCATATACATGTACGAGTATTATAAAAAAAATCATGAGAGGAAAACATGAATAATAATTACAAACTCCAAGTCCACCCTTGGCCCAATTTCATTAAGAGGAAAGGGGACGGCCGCTTCTCCATACAAACGTAGTTCCCATTTTCCTCTCTGGGATATTGACATTATGGAAAATATTTTGACATAACTTGATGTATACCTACCAACCATAGCTATGCCCCCACGTTTGACTTTTTGATTCTTGTAAAAATTAGGAGCAAAAAACAGATTTCATACAAATCTTAAATGCTCCTCTTTTAATAATTAAAAATTCGAAAAACAATCAAACGTAGGGGCATAGCTGTGGTTGATATACAACTATTTGTGTCAAAATATGGGGCATTATCTATGAAAAGGGACCTTATTGTCGATGGCGCACAGCGTCGCGGGGCACTGTATTTATATCGGAGCATTGTTAATAATGGCGTAAGCGCCATCGACAATAAGGTTCCTTTTTATAGATAACGTCACATATTTTCCATTCTGGTAATATCCAGAGAGGAAAATGAGGCCTACGTTTGTATGAAAAGGCGATTTCACGCGGGTCCTCCACTTCCGTCTTAATTAAGGAACCGGAAACGGTATAATATTTTCTCACCACAAATATAAATAAGGTCCCAACGCTGGGCTAACTTGATTACGGGTGGGGAAAATCGTAAATATCATAAAGACAAACAGAATGTACAGCCGAAGTCAAAAATATATTTACACTTTTGCACCTTACTGCTTTGTAATAAGGCAAAAAGTGTAAACATATCTTTGACGTCGACTGTACCAACGACATTGCTATAGTATCTAGTAGATACCTAGTGGTAAACTCTTTATTATACAAAAATACATTTAAAAATATATATAATTAGTCTGTATGTACTTGTTAAACACAAAAACTAGTGAACGGATTTTCATGCGGTTTCGTAGTGATTATTCATTTATTATTGCATTTATTTAAACTTTATTGCACAGTAAAAATAAGTACAAATGCCGGACTTAATGTCTTAAGGCATTATCTACCAGTCACCATAGGGCGAAACAGAGATTCTCGAACGTGGGTGCAGTGAGAAAAATATTTAAGAAAACATTAACATTATTCACAATAATCACAATGATTTAAGGTTTTTTAAATAATGTAAAGATTTATTCAATAACAATACTTATAAACTATTATTGAAATTATAAATAAATATAAACTCATAAAATAAATAAATAAAACTTATCCACCTATCTCCCCCCAGATCCCCCAGATCTGCCCCTGCGGAATGGTGCCCATAACGCTGGCTACATTCCCAAGCTAAATAGCTATGCCTATTCTTTATTATTTTCTAGAAATGAGCCAGCCCTAGGTTAATTGTATAATTTGTTAAAGTTTTGTGCAAATTGGTTGAACTACCCGAGCGAAGCAAAATAAAAATAAAGATAGAGGTCCATCTTTATTTTTATTTCGCTTCTTTTGTGCAGGTATCTTAATTAATTAAAACCTTAGTTATTATTTAATTTAAATAATTCTAGGAAACTTTTTTCTTATAAATTCCAAGTTTAATTAAAGTTAGTCCGAACTAATAATTATGCAAGCGTCTGAGCGTTCAATAGCAGTAGAAATTATATTCAATTATAGTACGGACGCTTAGTTTGAACTTGGATAATAGACCATCTCAACCTACTAGACGGATCATATACCTAAAATAAACATTTTGGGACTATCGTACTCAAATCGACCTAGCCCCACAGTAAGCCCAAAAGGCTTGCGTAATGGATAAATAGACGAAGATATATTTAATAGATAGGTAACTTACCAGAAACAGTGATATGTGCTCCTTCAGTGAACAGTTTTAAAAATAGACTTGACAAACACTTAAACAACAAACAAAATTAACATTAATCCTTAAACAAACAAGTGCAGTGATATACACGCATCAGCTTTCAGCTGCTAGTGTATTAAACAATATAATATAATAATACTTAAATACATAGAAAACATCCATAAATCAGGAACAAATATCTGTGATGAACTCACGAATAAATACCCTCACCAGGATTTTGGCATGAACCCTTTTAGGTAGGAACTTAATACAGAAAAGCTGTATGATGTAAGATTTAGTAAAATGTACCTAAATCGGTTATATTGTCCATAGGAAAGACTAGTCCATAAAAGTTTTATAACTAGTATTATACAGGCCTAGTCGGATTTCGAGAAAATCACAAGATCTAGAGACGATTTAGACATCAACTAGATCTACATTAGATATCGACTAGATGTGACTTGGATATCTAAGTCATAACTTGTCGAAATCGTTCAAGAGGACCTCCAGAATCGTGGAAACGTCAAATTTGACATATCTATCTTACAAATATCTTTAAATTATCCATATCGTAACTTGTTGAAGTCTAGTAGAAATCTAATTCATTTTCCGAATCGAGCCGCCAGAGTGATTAACATAAATAAATCCTAAAGGAAATCTACCGAAAAGCGTGAATTATTCCTAAACGCGCTTTGATTCACAGTTATCAACCAAAGTTCACAACTACGGACGACTGAATTAAAACTATGGAAATTCTCGCAATTCATATACAAATTGCAACATAGCTGACCTCTGGCAGACTTTGAGACTAATTTGTAGCCAAAATTCATCATCATCATATCATATGATATGATTCATATGAGTCAAAGGACGTCCACTGCTGGACATAGGCCTCCCCCAAAGAGTGCCACAATGTTATCAAACTGCACAACGGGACTTAATCGCGTATTTAAGTTTTAAGATTTACCTCCGACGTTTCGAGGACGGCGTTGTCCCCGTGGTCTCGGAGAAGACTGGCTCAAGTTGACATCAACATCTTCTAGCCGCGCGAGTTTTTCGAACTACCCGCACTTGGTCTTGTGCATTGGTTGTGCAGTTTGATAATGTTTAATAATCGTGAAAGTTTAAATCAGTGCCACAATGACCGGTCTTGCGCCACCCGCATCCAGCGGACTCCGGCGACCTTCACCAGGTCATCAGTCCACCTTCGGGGGGGTCTACCCATGCTGCGACTTCCGGTACATAGTCGCCACTCGAAAACCTTTCCGCCCCAACCGCCATCGGTTCTACGGGCTAAGTGCCCCGACCACTGCCACTTAAGTTTAGCGATACGGAGGGCTACATCGGTTACTTTGGTTCTGCTGCGGATGGCCTCAATTTCTGATGCGATCACGCAGAGAGACTCTAAGCATAGCCCTCTCCATTGTCCTTTGGTTGACTTTGAGCCTTCTTATGAGGCACACAGTAAGCGGCCACGTTTCAGTTCCATATGTTATCACTGGCAACACACACTGGTCGAAGACTTTCGTCTTGAGACATTGCGGTAGCCAAAATTACGGGTCTTTATTGTTTCCCATAAAGTTAAGTCATAATGTATTCTTTGTCCCCTATATGTATATGATAGGTACATTCCGTTTATTGCATGAGTTCAGCGCATACCGGGTGGCTAAAAAATAAGTACATTCCCTTTGACAGGGATGTAGATTATACTGAGCAACTTTTACTATGGGACCAACCACGTAATCGCGAAAAAAAATTTAGCTGTTTCATACATTGGCTAGTCTATTTTGACCGAAGGGTAAATTTTTTTTTGTAATTTCTAGGTTGGTCCCATAGTAAATGTAGCTCAGTTCCAAAACCTCCCTAGCAACGGGAATGCACTTATTTTTTAGCCAATTTGTATAAAACACCCGCTCATTTGAATGTGTTTGTTAATTTTTGAGGATAAAAGTATACAATTACAATTATAAAGACCTTCGCTCCACTTGAATAAATATTTCGTTAAGTAGGTTCATAATAAAATTCTCATTTCACAAATAATAATGTTTTGGCAAGCATTTAATATCATTTTCCGTTTAAGGATTTCCTCAAATACAAATTAGAATGAAACGGCTTAAATAAGTACGAGTAACCTTTTTATTCAGAATAAGTCTCCAGGAAAACGATATCATCACTAATTACTGTTGAATAATTTATTTTCATTCTTTCCATTCGCAAACGGGCATTTCTGTTTAAAGTTGTACCCTTAACTTGCATTTTAGATTATGTGATTTTTATACTATTTCCACTCACGGCTCGATTCGGAAAATGAATTAGATTTCTACTAGACTTTAACAAGTTACGATACGGATAATTTAAAGATATTTGTAAGATAGATATGTCAAATTTGACGTTTCCGCGATTCTGGAGGTCCTCTTGAACGATTTCGACAAGATGTGACTTAGATATCCAAGTCACATCTAATCGATATCTAATGTAGATCTTGTTGATCTCTAAATCGTCTCAAGATCTTGTAATCATCTCGAAATCCGAATAGGCCTGTCAGAATCACGAGTTCTTTCGATCCTACTACGAGAAACAAGTGTCCCTAAAATTTCATACAATTTTTGTTGTCTGTTTTGTTACGGTCATAGAAGGAATTGTATTGAAAACCGTAACCAAACGGACCAAAAATTTTGGGGTCACTTTTTCTCGGTAAAAATGGAAAAAGCTCGTGATTTTGAGTAGAAATAATATAAAAATGCCCAATTGTAACTTCTTTGTCCTACCCTTATCCCAGTTTATCTGGGGTCGGGTCTTCCCGTACATTTGCGCAAAAGAATTCTATTTCGGGTTGTCCGTGGGTTAATGTTCTGCTTCTGGATCTCTCTTTGCACGTTAGACCACCATGTAGATGGTGGCCTGCCTTGTCCCTTCGGCTGCTCTGGGAGGTTGAGGACCCGTTTTATGGGATGAGTTTCTTCAGGCCTCATTACGTGCCCGTACCAACGTAATCGTCCTTCTTTCACCTTCGCATCTATAGGAGCTACTTTAAACGTCCCTCGCACATACTCATTGCGGACTTCGTCAAGACGGGTTACTCATACCCATCGCAGCATCTTCATCTCGTTGACGTGCAATTGCTGTTCGTGAGTCTTTTTGATAGTCCAACATTCCGACCCGTATGTCAAAAATGCCCAAATGTAACACAAACATTTTTGGTACAACTTTAAATAGAAATGCCCGAACTCCAGGATTGTTTGGGAAGAATGGTGGAGCTATCGATCCACATTACGCACAAACAAACGAAGGCAATTGGTGTGCCGAGCTCGTTTGCATTCAACGCCCGGCCTCTAATTTCAGAGTGAAATGTAGTGCGAGAGATCGCTGGTTGTTTGTTAAGTTATGTAAAAAAAATAAAAAAAAATCTATGGAGAAAAAAAACGAAAATTATAAAAAATAATAATTATTTTAACTTATTAACCATAGATATAATGTACCCATGTAACCGTTATGTTGAAATAAAGTGGCAATGTTATTGTGATGTAGGCTTGTGTCACTCTGGGAAGAGAAGACCATGTTTTATTAGACTATGATTGTTCCCTATAGTCTGTATCTTCAGGTATTTAAATAAAAGTAAACAAAATCTACCCTCAAATGGCTCCTTAAGCCAATTGCATATTTTATTGATCAAATTATCTCTAATGTTATTTTATAAAAATGCCCATTCAAACTTACATACAATAATTATGTTTATAAACATTTTGACCTCATTCGCCCGTGTGTATCGTTCGCGTTAACATGTACGGACAAGTACGAGCGAAATATACTCGCGAATAATAACTAAATGTACGTAACTGGTTGCGAAACTACAAAGGTGAAAGAAAAAATTCTGTAACAAGAATAGTCATTCGTCTTTAGCAACTGGTTGTCTAACAAACAACATTCAATACTTTTTGGCAACTGGTTACCAAACTCAGCTGCCATCGCGGCTGGAGGGGTTCGAATTGACCTCTTGGTCTTGTACGAGTAAAAAAAATGTCTAAAAATACCCCTTATCAATGAGGTAAGCCCGATTACATCCTCCCGATCTACAGGTTGCACTTCGGGGAGTGTGCCCAAGAGCTACACGAGCTTATTCCACCGTCCCCATTCTACCATCGGACTGTTAGACGCACGGCCGGTTTCCATCCTTACTTGGTAGATATTCCACCAATTCGCACAAAGCGCTTTGCTTCTTCTTTCCTTATGCGCACTGCCAAGGAATGGAATTCCTTGCTCTGTATTTCCGTGTTCTTATAACCCGGCAACCTTCAATTCAAGAGTGAACAGGCACCTTCTGGGCGAGCTCGCTCCATCGTAGGCCACGTCTACGCTTCGGCTAGTCTGTGGCCATGAGTAAGCCCATTCATAATTTAAAAAAAAAGATTACGCTCGTCTCTCGGCCTACCCCCTAAGTTACGGTTGTAAGTGGCTGACTCGGGTTACTTTTACATTTGGAGGGAGAATTGAAAGCTAACACTTATTTGTTTCATTGAATTGAAAGTCGTGCGTGAGATGAGTGCTAACCATCAAGATTGTCAAGGTTAAAACATAGTTAATAAGTTTTTGGCAAAAATTTCATTTTTGGTACACAGACACGTGTGCTGGTCACTAGTATAGGAGTTCCATACTACGGTAATTCTGGGGCGCTCCAGGGGTTAATGGTAACATTCCATTTCAAACCGCAGCTGCACTACCGGTACTGAACGCGTCGCTGTCATTGTCAATTTCCATAGTAAAATGAACAGTAGTGTAGCTGTCGTTGGAAATGGACTGTCACCTTATCTCCTTCAATCGTTCACCGTAATCTTGGGCAACGGAGTACAAGATTAAACTGGTTTCCGAATTAACATACGCTTGTTATGTTTGATAGGGCAGTTCCATGTCCCTGCATATGAAAAGCCTTAAGGGGCTCCCCCACGCCAATGACCTTCGATTTGAATCCCTTAGTTTTCTAATGTTTTTTGTAGGTTATCATATTAACAGCAACGGCTTTAAGCAATATAGTATCCCATATTTACTTTAAAGTTCATCGTCTTCGAGATATTTGGCATCAAAGTTGAACAATTTTAGGCCAAAAAACTGGTTTTTTGGCCATAACTTTTGTGTTAATTAGTTTAAAATGAAAACCTTGGACACGATTTTCGAGACTTCAAAGACGAACCCAAATATGTAGATGTCGTGCATGTAAGATCCTTCACTGCAAACTAGATACGAAAAAAGTGTTTTTTTTAGACAATGTTTAAAAAATTCATAAAAAAATTAATATTAATTTTTTTCAAAATCCGGTGGACAAAACCGGAGATAAAAGATTGAAGAACCGATAACCGACAACCGTTTGTCTTATAATTTTATCTGTAGTACAAAAAAAGGAGATACGATTCAAAACTTGTCAAAAATCGATGAAAACCTCGGGTAGCCCCTTAATTAACCCTTATCTTGGCATCGTAACACCCGTGATACATGGAACTTAAAAAAATCTAGCAGGTTCACTTTATTACCTAACACAATAATTCTGCCATCAATATGTCGAGCTACCCTCCTTACTTATAGAAAAAAATAATTGACACGAGTGTCATTGTAAATTAATTAGTAATAATCAACATGGCGCCGCGGAAACAATAGATTTCGGTTCGTACTGGAAGTTTTGCATTTATTTCTTATGTTAGTATATATTTTTCCATAATCTACATATTGATATCTTAACTGTCTCTTAGTGCATACATATTTACAATACCTTCGAATTTAAAAACATTTAATACACAGAACTTTACATGAAACTGTTATGTATTATATTTGATACACTGCCAAGAACTCAGAAATGTACATATCGAAAGGATTGTATTACATTTAATACATTGCCAAGTCATCGTCAAAATATTTTTACATGATTTTTTAATTTTTGTGGGGTTACAAAACATGCTTCAATTATTTAATATTAGTTGTCGTATTATTTAGTTATTACACTTAGATTTTTTAAGTACTAGATGTTATTTAACTATATATTCGTAGGCTGTAGCATTATTGCTACGCCGTAGCCCGTAGCACGGAAAAATATGTGTATGGCAAAAAATGGCCCAAAAGTAAAAAAAAATGTATTTTTTTTAATTTTAATTATTTGTTTACTTTTCATATTTTACTCAACTTTTTGCTGACGACTTTTTTGAAACTTTACGGGATCTAATTTTCCGCCCATGTGATCAGGTATTCGTAGATATAATTTATTTTTACAGGTTTAATAGTCATCTGATGCTTTAGATTGCGTTTAATTAGCCGTAAATGCTAATTTCTGTTGCATTACATGTTTTATTTTTATTAAAATCTTCATTTTTCTTCTAAAAAGTAGGTAACTATTTTGTCGAGTTATTGGCATTGTATCAAATATGATACATATGATTTTCCGAAACTGGAAAATCCTGGATTTTTTTTCTTATTTTTTAATAGTCTAGTATGCTCAATAGGTGACAAAAAACTAAAAAAATGTTTATATTTAAGATATTTTGAGCCTTGCCAAGATAAGGGTTAACGCTTCCGTCTCCCATTCGGTGTGTGAAATGCATAACGTAATCAATATCTGTCTTTGCTAGAAACAGCAAACTGTGTAACCAATGGTAGACCTTATGTAGTCGTCATAAGGTATACGTTTGGCCAGTTAATTGTGCCATTGCACAAATGAATAACCATTCAATTTGCGTAGCTGTGCTACGAGCTACGAAAATAGCTACGGCGTAGCCCATCGCAGACTGTGCTACGAATGATAGACTAAAATCAAAACGTTTCCGAAATAAACCTTTTTAAATTTATACCTTAATATAAACCCATAAGGTTTGATTTTGTTTGAAAAGTTTTAGTAAATTCCTTAAAATATTCTCCATTTTATCTAGAGCTTCATTACTAGTGTAAATTCTTACATTAAGGGGGTCAAATAAGGCTGGTAGTATCTAACTAAAGTGGAACGTTGCTGCATCACTATGTCCGTTTGATTTGTAGATTACAGCATTTTGGAACTGAATTTGAGTTTAACATAGACGTAAATTCAAATAAGTGACTTGACCCGTGTGATTTGTGGACAGAAAATGGACACGGCCAACATTAATAAAAAAAAATTAATACACGTTTATTTTAAGTCAGAAGCCCACGTTTTTCAACTTACACAAGCAATACTTAAGTATAAACTTTGTACTTAACCACTAAAATTATGTGATACAACAATAAATTAAATACAATTTACATTTGAGTTAAAAAACACAATGAATTGAAAACTAATTCAGCGCAAATATCGTTATATTCATTATCCTCCCATTTGTTATTAAGGTTCTATTTGTTCTATAATAATAGTTACAATTCGAACCTATTTCTTCAGACTTGATAAAATTATATTCTAAAGGAACGTCTCCCGAACATACAACGGGGAAAATCCAAACAATCTCTCAAAAGCAACTATTCCAACACGTACAAAATAAACTACCACTATTAATGTACCTTTCATAAACTTATAAAAAGCTACGTTGGACAGGGAATTAGATTCAGGAAGGGACACAAAGGAAACGAGTTCGCAATAGAAGTACTGAACCGATTTAGATTGAAATAACCTGTTAAGGTTTTGATATGACCTTGACCATCGCTTACGTTGATTGGTTGTCGTTATAGAGTTGTGACGTCATTCGCTTAAGGTTTGTCCACACCTACCAATGACATAGTATACAAAATAGTTTTCCAGCTAACCAGGAGGCACTGATCAACCACCATTATGGTTAAAATTCGAATGACGAACGTGTAGCTCATGAAGGTCAGGTAACAAGGTAGGGTAATAGAGTTAGACCAAGAAAAATATGCGACGATTCTGATAGCATACGCAGTGCAAGTGTTATTTAATATGTCATAATTTCATAGAAGTTTGACGTTAAAAATAACACTTGCACTACGTGTGCTATCAGAATTGTTGTAGACTCATCTTGGTCTAACTCTACTTACAATATTGTGCTACCCATCATTTTATAATGCTAAAACGAAGGTAGTTTCTCGCCTCACCTACCGTCCGCTTGTAGCCAGCAGTCGACGGTGCGCCAACGTGCTCTTGTTGAAGCTACTCATTATTGGGCGATATATGTCACTTTTTACTTGTTTTGAGTATTGTTAAATATTTTGACATTAGAGACGATTGATATGTTTCTCCACGTTCTGGGGTTTGGCCTCCGCTGTGAGCTGGACATGTGTTTAAAAATAAATAAATAGTAAAAATAAATAAATGAGCAATCTTCGACTTTAATAAATTTAAAACAACATAATGTTTGTTAAAGCACAATCGGCCCCCTGAATGCTACAAATTTTATTTATACCATCCCTGAAGAGATGAAGTAATTCTGAAATATGTTTTCATATTTTTTGTTAATATGACGGATGTTAAAATCGCTCGTTTCTACCGAAATTTATGATATTTACTTTGAGATTGGACGGTTAATTTATTTTATAGGGTTCTGTAGTAAACTAGGCATCTTTGTTTTGCGAAGTCTGTCTGTACAGCCATAGAGAAGTTAGAAAGCATAGAGCAGAACCACTACAACCAGTTTTGACATTGACAGATACGCTCGCGTCTAAATAGGTAACTTACTTTCTACACTGTTAAAAATTATGTAATTTTACATGCAAAAAAATTACATAATCCTGTAAAATTCCCGAAAAATCTGGGAAATTTACGGAAAAATATGACATTTTACGTAATTCTCGTAAATTTTTCATTTTTTCGGTAAAATCAATAATTTTTATGTAGTTTTACATAAAATTTATGTAATAATCACTAAGCCATGAATATTTACATAAAATCTGTAAAATTACATGGAATGTTCGGGATAAATACATTTTGGTATGTATTTTTTACGATTGAAGAGGGAATTTTACTTAGAAATCTCGCAATATTACCTATTTTCGTGAAAAATACATTTTTATGTAAATTGACTTACGTCTTATGTAATATTCCGTAAGATATCAGTAAAATTACAAAAAAACATTATGAAATTTCCCAACATTTCTTTAATTTTACATATATTCTGTTCAATTTACTGTTTAAATGGTCTTTTTACATAACATATATGTAATAATCACTAAGAGATGGAAGTTTACATAACATCTGTAAAATTACATGGAATGTTTGGGACAAATACTTTTTTTTATGTGTTTTTAACAATTAAAAAGAGAATTTTACATAAACATCTCGTAATTTTACAAATTTTTTTTCAAATTACATATTTGTGTAAATTTACTTACGTGTAATGTAATATTCGGAATAATGTCAGGAAAATTACAAACAATAATATAAAATTTCCAAAAAATTCTTTAATTTTACATATTTTCTGTAAATTTACTGTTTAAATGTGTCGCTTTACATAATAAATATATAATAATCACTAAGAGATAGAAGTTTACATAAAATCTGTAAAATTACATGGAATGTTTGATACAAATACATTTTATTATGTGTTTATATCAATTAAAATGGGTATTTTACATAAAAATCTCATAATTTTACCTAATTTTGTGAAAATTACATTTTTGTGTAAAGTTACTCACGTCTTATGTAAAATTCCAAAAAATGTCATTAAAATCACAAAAAACATTATGAAGTTTCCCAACATTTCTTCATTTTACATATATATTCTGTAGAAATTACTGTTTAAATGGTATTTTTACATAATAAATATGTAATAATTACTAAGAGATGAACGTTTACATAAAATCTGTAAAATTACATGGAACTTTTGGGACAAATACTTTTTTAATGTGTTTTTAACAATTAAATCGGGAATTTGACATAAAAATCTCGTAATTTTACCATTTTTTATTGAGAAACACATTTTTATTACAATTTACTTACTTCTTATGTAATATTCCGAAAAATATCAGAAAAATTACAAAAAACATAATGAAATTTCCCAACATTTTTTTAATTTTATAAATTTTCTGTAAACTTCCTGTTCAAATGGGTCTTTTTACACGATACATATGTAATAGTCACTAAGAAATGCCCGTTTACATAAATATCTGTAATACTACACTTGATTTTTAACAATTGGAACGGGTATTTTACATAAAAATCTCGCAAATTTATTATTTCTTTTGAAAAATACATTTTTATGTAAATTTACTTAAGTCTTATGTAATATTCCGAAACATGTCAGTAATATTACAAACAATATAATGAAATTTACCAATATATTCTTAATGGTATACCTACATATTTTCTGTAAATTTACTGGTAAAATAAATAAATAATATATGGGACAATTTTACACAAATTAACCTAGTCCCACAGTAAGCTCAATAAGGATTGTGTTGTGGGCACTTTAGGTATAAATGTATAATCGATACATTCTTGAATACATAGGCAACATCCATAACTCCTGATGAACAAATATATTACGTGATAATAGACACACAAATAAATGCTCTGACCAGGATGCAAACCCGGGACGTCCTGCTTTATAGGCAGGGTCACTATTAACTAATAGGCTAAGGAGGCCGTGAATATGTTTTTTTTTACATATTCAATATGTATTGTATAGTAATCACTAAGACAATGGACTTTTACATAAAATCTGTAAAATTACATGGAATGTCAGGGACAAAAATAATTTTATTATCTACGTATTTTTCTATATTATATAAAGCTGCAATACGACTGACTGATGACACAATTGTTCTCCCAGAAGGAGGTTCGTGGTGTGTTAGACTTTGACAGTTTCATATAGAGGGCGGTCTCGTGATCTCCAGAAAATTCCGACTTTTGGTCTACCGCTTCCGGTCAGAAAAATGTTGGACGGGCCGGCCAAACGGTCAGACCTAGGTGGTGCTCGACCAAATGTCATAGAGGGACCCTGGCAGTTTTTAACGCGGCGCTGAGCTTCGAAACCCAGCGCTGCCGTGTCACGCGCATCTCATGTAACTTTAAAAGTCGAGTTTCGAGATAATTACGTTTAAAGTTTTAAAGATTCAAATGCTGTTATCGTTGACGGTTCGTCGTAATTTTTTTATTTTATCTAATCTACATGTAGGAAATATGGTCACAGACTGGGCCCTTTAATTTTTGTTTCGCATAATTGAATAGTTTTCATTTTATTCGAATTAAATGTTTCCGCATGATCAACTCTTCCATACTATAGTGGTCACACGAAGTCATGTAAGTCAAGTT
Organism: Cydia fagiglandana; assembly: GCF_963556715.1. Lineage (NCBI taxonomy): Eukaryota > Metazoa > Arthropoda > Insecta > Lepidoptera > Tortricidae > Cydia > Cydia fagiglandana. Next base: position 19,581,800 of record NC_085940.1, read on the forward strand.
ACATGACATTCGCGTGATCAGACGTGACACGTATTACTATAGGAATATTGTTGTCGTATAAATCAAGCGCTCGGCCAGTCATGCCTAACTCCGGTAACTTAAGAAACGATGTTGATATTTTGGTTGTGTCAGTCATACAACTTAAGTTAACTGAGTTGTGCCTGACGCCATCGGCAAAAAAATGAAGTTACTTGAGTTAGCCATATGCTTTTCTCAGTAAATAATGAAGATTTTCAAAATTTTCTTATAGAAGATATATATTTAATGGTTTTTAAGACGATTTAGACTGGTTATTCGTAACTCATGTAACTCGAGTTAACGGAGTTAGGCGTGACACGGCAGAGCGAAGGTCGAAGGCCGAGCTCCGCGTAGGGCCGAAGGCCCGGAGCGTCCTTTTCGATTTCCCAAACACGCGAGGCCGAAGGCCGAGCTGCAGGAATGAAGTGCTCGCAAGCGGATCTTTTTGTCCTAGCAAAAGTACAACTTTATTTCTTTTTCCCTTTGGAAAACAAACTACTACACAATTACAACAGCAACAACAACATTACCAACAACAACACATCAACAACAGCACCGACAGCAAACAACACGCGTACCGCGGGGAACTTTACATAAAAGTGTCGTGATTTTACCTACTTTCGTGAATTTTTTTTTATGTAAATTTACTTATCTATTATGTAATATTCAGAAAAATGCCAGTAAAATTAAAAACAATACAATGAAATTTTCCAATATTTCTTTAATTTTCTGCAAATTTACTATTTCAATGTGTGTCTTTACATTACATTTTTATTTATTTTATTTCAAACAAGTTAAACAGCATAAAAGTAAAAATACCAAACTACTACTTAACTAACTTAGCGCCACTTGCACCGTCCCACTAATCCGAGGTTAACCGGTTAAACCGTTAATCCAGTGTCAAATTGTACTGGTAACCAAGGTAACTCCAGATTTAACCGGTTAACCCCGGGTTAGTGGAATGGTGCAAGGGGCCCTTAGGGTGGTATTCCACCTGTCAAATTTGCATTCAATTTCTTTGTCCAATGTCAGTGCATCTCACTCTCTCATTATTAAGTGTGAGTGATAACAATAAATAAGTACTGTGTGTTTATAACTTTTTTTTATTATTTTGTAAGTGTTTTTATATTTTACTTTTATATTCATATTATAATTAACCTAACTTAAGAAGAAAAATAAATAAAGAGAATAAGTACTAAAAAGTACGGAACCCTCGGTGGGCGAGTCCCACTCGCACTTGTCCGGTTTTTTTCACATTTATGAATTCCTAGCTCTTGCCCGCGAGTTCGTCTGGTAACATACGAGTACCCATTAAGGGTGACTCACGTTAGACCGGGCCGTGCCCGGGCCGGAGCTTCCGGCGCATCGTTTTCTATGGAATGCATCCCGTGTTCGCCTGTCATGTCATAGAAACGTACCTAAGCGCCGGAAGCTCCGGCCCGGATGCGGCCCGGTCTAACGTGAGCGTGAGTTATCCTTTACCTACATACATAGAATAGAACACAAACTACTTAATGCCTAATGGTAACATTCCATTTCTAACCGCAGCTGCATTACTGTCAATTTTACTATGGAAATTGACAATGACAGCGACGCGTTCAGTACCGGTAGTGCAGCTGCGGTTAGAAATGGAATGTTACCATAAAGCTGCTAACAGTGCTAACACATTACCGCACCGCACCAAGGACATTGTCAAGGTTGTTGTCAAGGTCTTACTTATGGGTGCGTCGCAATGACCTTGGTGCGGTGCGGTAATGTGTCCAATGATATGTTTGTCCAATGTCATGGCATCTCACTCTCTCTCTCAAGCAAAATGTCAAAAGACAAAACACACATTGGACAAAGAAACAGAAACTGGACAGGTGGAATACCCTAATACAATTCCGTGAACAAGTTTTAACCTGCTGAGAATGCCGCCCGTGCGGTCGAAATTAAGAAGGTACTTAGGTACTTACTTAGTAAGTAGGTACAGTCACCTGCAATAATATGTTACTCTTCAAAGGCCGGCCTTCGAAGAGTAACATATTATTGCAGGTGACTGTACTTACCTAATTAATTTTAGGCAAAATCGGTTTGTGCTCACACCACATCGTTACTACTAATACCTACTTAAAGATAAATAGATTCATTCATATTATGTAAAGATAGAAATACTTAGTTACTTAATACGAAATCTACATACATATCTAGGTAGGTACCTATTTATTTGGGTTCGTCTTTGACGTCTCTAAAAATAAATATGTCAAATATTCATATCAGACATAGGCATTTTTGAGAAAATTTTACAAGAATAGAATAACTTACAAAAAATGTATGTGGTTTGACAGTTTTTATGTCAAAGCGAGGTAAAGTCGCTAATTCGCCACCCCCACCTGGCGGGATAAAAAGTTAGTTTTCCTCCCAATTAATTTTTAAGTAAATATGGGATAGGGTAAAATGCCCCAATTAGAAAAAAGGTAATCGATCATGACGTCTCTTTTTATTAAAAAATTAAGTCACAGCAAATATGTTACAAAAAATTATTAACTACATGTAATTAAAAACTACATAAAGCTACAACTAACTACAATATAAACTAAAATTATAAATAAAAACCTGGCTCCAGCTCTGTGCCTTTGGGCAGGGTGCCAAGAAGGCTGGCGGCATTGCCGCGCTGTCCAATTGTATTTTTCCACAGTTTTGTCTTTTCTGGTTCCACTAGGTACGGCCAGGGTTCAGCATCAGCTCAGCTCTATGTATACTAATACCTTCTCCCGAATATAACAAACACTTTTCTGAAAACCACATCAAAATCGGTTCAGCTAAACGCGAGATAATCGCGGACAAATACACCGTGTAACATGAGGAAACCGAAATATTTTAAACCGAATAATTTTAACTGCGTATTCCTGATCATATTTAGAGACAAAAATGTCCTATAAACTTTTTTGAAATTCGCCTAGTTTCAGAGATAATATTAATTAAAAAAAAACAAGTTTTTATTGTTACACAGTGTAAAAGACCTTTTTGATGGTGATGTTGCTGCTATGGGACGTAGTCTAAAATATCCTTCTTGATAGATATCAAAAAGTGACAAGTAACGCTTTGCAAAAAGTAGGTTTTACGAAAAAAAAATGTAAAAATCAATTTTAAGTGAAAAGTTTACCAATCAACATCAAATAACATTTATTTTTATGTACATGTACATTCAAGAAATTGAAAAAACAAAACAACAACAAAAATTTTTTTTTTGGTGAAGTATACCTAAACTCATCTTACATTTTTTCTTTCTTTTGACCTCAGAAATGCGTGGTTAAAGCTATTCGGTTTCCTCATATTACACCGTGTATACTTACAAACATTCCGTGTAGTTTTGGACATATTATAAAAGTTATTCAACGATTAATGCAGGTGGCTGGTAATAGGGCACTTTACCCTATGATAATAAATCTTCCTCGCGCTATCCCAGCTTTTTGCCACAGCTCATGGGAGCCTGGGAACTGCTTGGCAACTAATCCCGGGAATTGGCGTAGGCACTAGTTTTTACAGAAGCGACTGCCATCTGACCTTCTAACCCAGAGGGGAAACTAGGAAACTTGTTGGAATTAGTCCGGTTTCCTCACCATGTTTTCCTCTTCACCGAAAAGCGATTGGTAAATATCAAATGATACCTATTTCGTACATAAATTCTTTTCAACTTTACCGTATGATAAGCTCCAAAAAGAAATTAGAAAACTAAGGGATTCAGATAGGTCATTCATTGGCTCCAGGGAACCCCTTAATGTGAATTACAGCATCAAAGTTGGAAGCAACAAAACTTACGATGTTATTTATATGTACCAATGTCAGCAATTATTGGTAAAATTGTGTACCTAATTATTAATTTCGAAAAATAAACTATAAATCTTCAAATATGAATTCATATCCGTTAGCACTCGCGGATTGGACGAATTTTGTGCGGCACTAGCACACACCCAATCACGGATCAATATTATAACGCGCGCCAATGGCGCGCGAGCTACATGGATCACGCGATCGCTAGTCAGGCGCACCCCCCCCGTAGCTGCGCTGTGCGCTGCGCAGTTCATGAGTTCACATCAAAATGGCGCTCGCTCACTCGCTGTGCGTAGAACGTAGTACTTGTGTAAACGTGTAAATAAATTGGAGATAGCATACAAGAAAACAGGTAAATATAAGTATTAGATATACCTTTACTTTCTTGCATCGAATATCTAGTGAAATCTGCATTAGACCTCAAAACGTTATGTACTTCCAGAAAGGGTTCGCGGTTCACCTTTTTTGTAACGGTTTCCTCGGCGTCCTTTACAAAGTCCAGTTGATATCGTGTCCTGTCCACGTCCAGGGTGGATCAGACCTGATCTACAAAATCTTGGAGCAGCCGCTTTCGTCGTATGCCATTAAAAAAATGTAAGTATTTATTAGCTAAGTACATCTAAATTTAAAACGATATTAGTACATGCTTGATTGTGTAGGTTAATTAAATAGTCACCAACACTAATAAATTGTGTTATTCTCTTACAGTAAAACATGCCCGTTATTAAAATTTGGTCAGTAGACCAAACAATCAAGAAAGCTGTTCCAATAATGGACCCAACTTTAAAAAATATCATTGAAAAAGGTGAGTAAATCTAAATTAATTTGACTTTTCGTAATGAAATATTTTTTGTGTAATTGTAGAATGTAGTGTATTGTAGAATAGACTATAATTGGATACCTACTGTTAAGCATTAATGTGCTGACTCAAACCACATTTATTTTGCAGTATGATGTCAATTTAAAAATTTGACGCTTGAAGTTGACAAGATAGAGCTGATGCTGAACCCTGGCTGTACCTAGTGGAACTCAGGTTTGGTGCAACATAGGCCCACGCTATTTTGATCATCCGTCACATAGAGGGAGAGCAATACCCAAGATATAATTCATAATCCATTTTCTTCCAGATGAGGTACCATCCTAAATATAGTAGTTCCATTTACTAATCTTATTAACTTTTTCTTTTCCAGGAACCATTAACCAGGGTTCAAGTTGCAGAGCTATCCGAAATAGCTGCGCCTAACATTGTATTTTTAGGTGAGACTTAATTATTATTACAATGATAAAATGCCTTACCTGCGAAGCATAACACTGTATGTTTCATATAATTTATAATTAATCATAATATAATCTATATGAAACATACATTGTTAAAACGTAAATGTATTGAATAAACCTGTGGCCCTAGTGAAAAAGGGTACAAGTGTCGCGCAGCTTAGTTGTAAAAGGGGCATGGAACTTACACCCTTTTAAAACTGCGCTGCCCGAGACTTGTACCCTTACTCACTAGTAGTGCCACTTAACGTAATACGATAAATTATCTTATTTGAGGAGGAAGTATTAAATTTGGGGGCCTATTATATTACCTGTTTTAACCATTATGTTTTTTGTCCACAGATAATGAAAATATAATTATATTACTTGCTGGTAGAAAAAACGATTGTTAGCGAAACAGATTCTGCCTACGTCGTTACAACTATTGATGGCGGCTTACTGCAACTTGAATATGGAATATCCAGTGGACTGTCAAAACACATTAGAATTTATACAAAGGTATATTTTTATTAAAATAAATCCTAAAGAAGGAAGTCATAAGTAATAGTTTTTGATTTTTAAAAAGCGTTTTTCAATTAAAAGACATGTCAAGATCGCTTAACTTCTTGCAAGTTCTTTCTAATGCTAAAAAAACTAACTATAATTAATGTCAGTAACAAACATTTTCAGACAATTCGTTACTTGAAATGGTATAGGTTTCACGCATTAGATTCACATAGGCCTTATTAACCGAAACTTTTATAAGACTAATTCATAAGAAGTACTTATGTACATAAGATATAATTTATAGTGTCGTATATGTCTTCTACTTTTTGTACTCTGTCACAGAATAAATAATAATAATATGCACGTAGACGTGTATATACGCGTGTGCTCTATAATTTGAGTGTGTGAAATTCAATAAATTTATTTCTTTGTAATTTTGTTTTTTATTAAATAACCTCCAAACTGTAAATTGCTTGTTGTTTGTATATTATGACTGATAAAATTAGTTCGTTTTACATGTTATTAGGCGATATTTCCTAAAGAATTCAATACAAATTTTGTACATTTACATGCTATCGATAATTCTCAGGATTTTGCTATTAGCAAGTTGGTATTTGTTTTCTTATGTACTTTAATAAATGCAGTCTGCAGACAGGCTGCATTAATTAAAATACATAAGAAAAAAAACTAACGAATGGTTAATAACTAAATCCGGAGAATTACCGTAAATGTACAGAATTTGTATTGAATTTTACAGAAAAATATCCCCTAATAACATGAAATATTACCTAATTTTACAGGTAATAATACACAAACAACAAGTAATTTTACCTTGCCCATATTTAAAATCACAGTTTTCTTATGTAAAAATACATAAATTGTATCAGTAATATTACCGAATAAAATGGAAAAATACTTAAAAATCATTAAAAATACATAAAGTTTGTGGTAAAATCACATACGCAAACTGTAATAAAACACAATAATTTTGTAATATTACTGAATAAAAAGTAAATATACTTAAAAAAACATTAATAATAAATAAAGTTTGTGTAATTTTACAGACGAAATCTGTAACAAAATACATAATAATTCGGTAATATTCCCGAATAAAAAGGAAAAATACTTAAAAAAATCATTAATAATACATGTACTTTGTGTAAATTCACATACGAAATCTGTAATAAAACACATATTACTTCTGTGATATTACCAAATACAATGTAAATATACATAAAGTATCATTAATAATACAAAAACTTAATGTATTTTTACATACGAAATCTGTAACAAAACACATAATAATTGTGTAATGTTACCGAATAAAAAGTAAAAATACTCAAAAAACATTAATAATACATTAAGTTGGTGTAATTTCACACATGAAATCTGTAACAAAATACATAATAATTCGGTAATATTACTGAATAAAATGTAATCATACATAAAAATCATTACTAATACACAAACTTTATGTATTTATACATACGAAATTTGTAACAAAACATACAATTACCCTGTAATATTACCGAAAAAAATGTAAAAGTACGTAAGTGAAATTTTACGGATATGTAAAATTACATAAATGAGATTTTACAGATTATGTAAAATTACATAAGTGAGATTTTTACATATCTGACAGTATGATTATGTAAAATTACATAAATGTAATTTTACATAACCGTCAATTTGTTTGATTATGTAAAATTACATAAATGTAAAATTACATAATAATGAAATCAGGTCGATATGTAAAATTACATACGCCTTGTAAAATTACATAATTATGTAAAAATACAGAAAAGTTAGGGCAACGAAAGTTGCCCTAAAATTATGTAAAATTCCCTGAATATTTTTAACAGTGTATGCATCTCGCTCGTACTCGCATATTAGTGCAAGCGAGATGTATAGAAAGTAACTTACGTAGACGCGAGCGTATCTGTCAATGTCAAAACTGTGGGGCTACCGCGAAAACCGAAATTCGCAAGTTGCGGGGATCTTTCTCTTTTACTCCAATGAAGGCGTAATTAGAGTGACAGAGAAAGATCCTTTCTGTTTTCGCGGTAGCCCCTCCGGTGGTAGCCGTACAGGGATCGGATACCGGTATTCTTTGTGTGGGAACGAAAACGGTATTATTTCGTTCTTTTGTTTATTTTATTTCTAACTAGGCAATCTAATATTACGAAGTCGTTACCTAAGAACATAACTGAGGGCCCGATTCGAATTTTGAAATAGACATCTATTAGACATCTTTTAGACATCACCAAGATACGATAACGATATGTTTAAGATCTAACCTGTCAAATTTGACATTTGCGCGATTCTGGGGATACTCTTGAACGATTTTCACAGGATATGACTTAGAGATCTAATTTACATCTAATAGATATCTTACTCCATCTAACGTAAAAGTGACATTGGTTGCCCGAATTACGCTGCAAAAGAGAACTAGTTGATATCTAAACTATAACGTATCTAGAATGGATCTAGTACGTGTCGTCTCTTGTGAATATCTTCAAGTTAGAATACGGCAGTCTGGCATGATTTAAATACCATTTTGATGTCGAAATGTAAGTTGAAATTTTCCCATATATTTTTAAACCTGTCCACCCATAAATGTAATTTCCTCTCACTCGAAAAGCTCCCCGTCACTTCCTTCGAATTGTCGTTCAAGTGAACTGAATTATTAACGACTTTAGAGAATAGTTTTGCACTTAAAAGAAGGAAAGAAGTGTCTACAGCACGTATTTTTCTGACCTTTTTGCTTTGGGTGCCAAGTAGTGCTGTGCTTTCGCTGGGAAAATAGTGACATTATTATTATTTTCCTGGTATTTGATACTGTGTTTGAACGAGGGTCAAAATATAAAGTGTAAGCCCGCGACTTCGTCTACGTAGCATGAGGCGTGGCTCATTCCGCGATTTCATCGCTTTTCTACAGGTAGCTAAAAGTACATCCGTTCCACCCCAATTTTGGGGAAAGCCATAAGCCGCGCGTGGCGCTGTCGCCAACTAGCGGCCATATCTGTGCTGATCGTAACAGACGCGTTTTGTTAGAGAGTGAGTCTTCTGTACCTAGTACTATTATTTATTCTGTGGTAGCATGAAGATATCTGTGATAATAACTAGTTAAGGTATGATCCTTGGAACTCAAGCTAACTCCTTACCAAATTTGATCGAATACAGTCTAGCGCTTTGCGTGACAAATTAACAGACTAAAGTCAAAGTTACTTTCGTACTTAGTTATAATATCTATCTACAGGTGGGTACATTTTTGAATCAAAACTAAGGTTATGAAACTCAGACTCAAAATAGGTCATTTCTACATGATATCCGTTGAAAATAAAAGTAATATACGTTCGGGAACTACTAAATTTATCTTAGTTTCTTGTGCTTGTACTCACAATTATAGTATCTCATATACTATAAAATAATATATAAAAAACATCCGTCAATACAGTCCATAAGAGAAGTCTGGTATCCCTAATTTCATCGGGTGACCAGCAAAAGTCACTAAGTACTATCAAAAAATTAAAGTAACAATGCACTTTATTACACTTGTAACACGGTTTATTGTCCAATAATTTCAATGGTGTTAGTGACTTTTGCTTGTCAGCCGACGATTTCTTAAACTGAAAAGTTGTAAAAAAGTACTAACAGTCGAGTCGATAATATTTCCCCTTTGTAATTTCCCGAGAAATATAGTGGTACGGCCCATCACTAGCTACGACGCTACGAGTGATCGATGGAAAAGTCTACGTCATCCATAAACAATACAGGTCGGATCACCGAAAAAATCAGGGAACTAATGGTTCGAGGTTCCGGTATTTCGTTACCACGTTATTGCCTACAAAAATATTAAGAAAACTTCATTACCTACCTTATACAGGCTCGAAACTATCATGAACATTACTCTGTCAAATGACATTACTTATGAAATGTCATATTTAATGATAGCGTTTGTCATTTAAGCTTAATTCGAGAGTGTAGAGGGATCATTAAGAAGGGACAACTTAAAGAATCGACAAAGTGCATGTGCAGTTGCACTTGTTCATAAGCTACAGTAATTGCTTACCAGCAAACATGTTGTATACGTACTTTTTTACCGTCGACGATATAAAACGTTCACGTAAAAAAACAGGAGTAACAGAAAAAGCCGTTATACTCGGTAAACCTAACAGATTGAAATTAAACGTCCACAGCATTCTTTATGTGACCACGCGTCCGGTAAATTGCGGAAGGTCCGGAATATCCCGATAATACGCAAAAACGGGACTGTCCCGCTTGCGCCGGACGCGTGCGGACCATAACTCATGCTTGGACGCTGGGACACAAGATGGTTCTTCTTTGCTCCCGATATTTTGTATTTGCAAGAATTGTACATCCAATTTTTAAAATTTGGAAGTCGAATAAATTAAAAATAAAATTTCGTTTTACTATTCACATTTCTTTAATGATCCTATAATGATTACTTACGTGAATTTTTCATCTTGGATGTTAAAAAAAGTCTTGTTTTTAAGTATAATAAGTATTTATAACTAGCGTCCTGCCCCGGCTTTCCACAGGTTACCCTTAACAAATTATACACCTAAACCTTTCTCAACAATCACCCTATTGATAGGTGAAAACCGCATGAAAATCCGTTAAGTATTTTTTGAGTTTATCGCGAACATACATGCAGACAGACGCGGTGGGGGACTTTGTATTATAAGACTATTTTCAATATATTTTTCTCAAAAATGGACGGCAAAGTCGACTTTGCCGTCTAAAAAATAGGTCGCGAAGCGCTTAGTTTATGGTCAGTCAAAATTTAAAAAGTTAAAAACATTGCAGTCTTGATTTTGGGACTGCAATGTTGCATACAAATTCCATTATTTGTCGAGTTCCAAACTTTTTAAAAGTTGAATTGGCCATATCAAATGAAGGCACAGGCCCATTAAACAGCCAAACAGATGATTAGAACCGCGACTATTTAGTTGTCTCAAATAGGTTGGCGTATTTTCGGCAGAAAAATACACTTCTATTTTTTTATTTAAAAAAATAAAAAGGCGGCAAGGGCTTTCTTCTGTGAAAATATATACGTAACAACGTTACTTTTGTAAAATATTTCTATGATATTTATATTTCTTGCACCATTTTTGAGAAAAGCACTATATATGACTCGGCTGGAAGGCTACTTGCTGGCTTCGGATTCAATTAAACGGACTCCCAAGGTCGTCCGTTTAAAACGAATCCTCAGCCTGCAAGTAGCTACTTCCGAGCCCCGACAATAATGTACTATTACATTCCAACTTCATTTTAAATCATTCCAATTAAACAATAATGGATTAAATAGAGTGATTCTTTAGGAAGTTTTAGGTGTATAATTAGTTAAGGCTTTGTGTAAAATGGTTTAACTACCCAGGGCGGGTCACTAGACTCACTAATATAAATAAGCTTTTGGCAAAAAATTTTGGTACAAGCTTTTATCACCGACAGTACTTTTTTTTCCACAGGCAACTAATACTCATCGAGACAATTCTAAAAATCCCAAACACAATTAGGTTTCGTTGTTTTATCACAGAGTTCCTATGGCCACCTCCGGTCTCCATCATCAGACCAGCTCGATGACACCATAGTCATAGTCACCCGACTTACGTATGTATGCAAAATTTCAGCTCAATCGGAAACCGGGAAGTGGATCAAATTTAACTTGCAAGATTTGATTACACACAGACAGACAGACAGACAGACAACAGTCAGGTGAAACTAAATAAAAGCTTGTAAAAATAAGAATTCTACGCGAGAGTTATAAGTGGAATACACCGCTGCTCCACAAAACAGTACTAGCCAGAATATCACAACGACAATGCCGCAAGAGGGGATAACAGAATGCAACCCCCTCTCAATTTACTGCTTTCCCGATTACTAGGGGTTTACTCAAGGGGTTAAGAGTCACATGGACCCACTGTCTAAAAGCTGCTCCCTTAAGGGGCCCACTGATATCGATGACTGGTAAATTCTCCGTACGATATCAGCCGGTCAGTTAAACGCAAAAGGTGATTTAGACTAACTTCAGAACGGGATTTCGTTTATTTTTCTGCTGTTATAGAAAACACACTGTATATAACTTCCGACGAACTCTCAACGGACTCGGTCCCCAGGCATAACACCCGCCTGGAGAGAGTACTCTCTATTGCCTCTCTACCTTCTACAGTCTAACTCTATCAAAGAAATAGCAACAGAAAAATAGACGAAGTACAAAGTACAACGTAAAATCGTGGGCAGAAGCTAGTTGTATAATCATTAGAGATGCCCCGAATAGTGAATTTGGCCGAATACCGAATACCGAATATTCGGCGACCGAATATTCGGCATGAAATGCGAACATTTTGAGTCACAATTATTATGAAAACTGTTCGCCAACAAATCACAACGTTAGCTAACATATATTTTTATGTATGTACAGAATCAATTAATGTAGTTAGAGTCAATAAAATCAGACCCATGATAAAAATAAAATATTCTGTAATCAACAAATGCTCAAAAACGTACCATGGTATTTAACTAACTTTCCAAGAATACATTATACACCTTGTTTTTGGCTATTTTTTTGTGTAATTTTTCTTTTTAGGTAGGTGCAACAGGTATTCGGTATTCGGCCGAATAGTAGGCAACATTCGGCCGAATACCGAATATTCGTCGAAGTGGCCGAATAGGCCGAATACCGAATAGTTGCCGAATATTCGTGGCATCCCTAATAATCATTTCCAACCACAAAGGAACAGAGAGAGACTGTAAAATACAAACAAATTGCATTCATGTCTAAAATGTTCATTAATATACGTCTTATCACCGGCGTAAAAGAGTAGATAATTTTACCGGCGTACAAACAACAAAGGTGTGCGACCTTATTACAAACGCGTAAGGTCCACTGATATACAGTTAAACAGTGTAAGCCATGGTTCTATAGGCCGCTTCTGTTGCAGTAATTTGATAAGATATAAACTGAAATAGATGTCATATTAACACATTCAGAGCCAAGAATCCGACTGTCGGGTACACTGTTCGTAGCGACTACGCGCTCCATACGGCGAAGACGTGGCTACGCGCTACGAGCATAACACGTAGCGCTAGTGTAAGGCCTGAGTGGACGCTCGAGTTGAGCATGCAGCGGGGCGGGGCGTGCGGCGTGCATGTTAAACAAATGCAAACGTATAGGAGCGGTCTTAGTACACGCTACTCAAATCACTTGTGAGCCCGACGCCACGCTGCACGCCCCGGCGAACGCTCCGTTCCGAGCGTCCACTCAGGCCTTACACTTGTGGCAATGAATGAGTTAAAGTAAAATTGACGAAGCGAAGTGACCAGTGGTGAAGGCCGGATTCGAACCAGCCTGCCGTGTCACGCGCATCTCATGTAACTTTAAAAGTTGAGTTTCGAGATAATTACGTTTAAAGTTTTAAAGATTCAAATGCTGTTATCGTTGACGGTTCGACGTAATTTTTTTATTTTTTCTAATCTCTTCTTCTTAGTCGGTTCCTCAAGGCTGAGGGTCGTGACCATCAGGAGTGCAGTTCTTCGCCACCGCTCTCCAAACCCCCCTGTCTTGGGCCAGCTGTATTGACCCCTGGATGTTGACGCCCGTAGCGTCGCGTATGGCATCAGACCACCGAGTTGGAGCCCTGCCTCTACTCCTTCTCCCTTCGACGCACCCAACCAGAACGAGCTTTTCAAAGCTGGACGGGTCTTGGCGGGCCACATGGCCAAAGAAGGTCAACATTCTCTGGAAGCATGTAGTTGAAATCCGGGTGGTAATATGTAGCTCTTCGAGAATAGACGCGTTGGTGCGGCGTTGCGTCCAGGATATGCCCAACATTTTGCGCCAGCACCACATCTCGAATGCGTCTATTTTTGCTCTCACACGTGGCTTCCATACCCATGTCTCAGAGACGTAGAGGAATATGGAGAAGATAAGGGTGCGCATAAGTCGGACTTTCGTGTGGCGGTATATATTCCTGTTTCTCCAAATCTTCTCCAAGCGCTTCACTGCTGCTTTTGCGATTTGTGACCTTCTTATGACCTCCTTCATGCAATCTCCGTTACTGGATATCTGCATGTAGGAAATACGGTCACAGATGGGCCCTTTAATTTTTTTTCGCATAATTGAATAGTTTTCATTTTATTCGAATTAAATGATTTCGCATGATCAACTCTTCCACACGAAGTCATGTAAGTCAAGTTACATGACATACGTGACACGTATTACTATAACAATATTATTGTCTTAGAAATCAAGTGCTCGGACAATCATGCCTAACTCCGGTAACTTAAGAAACGATGTTGATATTTTGGTTGTGTCAGTCATACAACTCAAGTTAACTGAGTTGTGCCTGATCAAAAAAATTAAGTTACATGAGTTAGTCATATGCTTTTCTCAGTAAATAATGAAGATTTTCAAAATTGTCTTTTAGAAGATATATACTTATTTAATGGTTTTTAAGACGATTTAGACTGGTTATCCGTAACTCATGTAACTCGAGTTAATGGAGTTTGGCGTGACACGGCAGCAGCGTCTTAGCTATCGCGGCTAACGCCCTGAATCCCTTTCGAAGCGAAGCGTTCAGCGGGGCGTGCAGCGTGACGTCGGGCTCACAAGTGATTTGAGCAGCGTGCACTAAGGCCGCTCCTATACGTTTGCATTTGTTAAACATACACGCCGCACGCCCCGCCCCGCTGCACGCTCAACTCGAGCGTCCACTCAGGCCTTACATAAGACTCCACTGGCCGCTTGTCAGTCTGTCACCAGACTGTATCTCATGTTCTCGCTATAACAACAAATACTAAAAAGTATGGATTCCTCGGTGGGCGAGTCCGACTCGCACTTGTACGGTTCTTTTATTCCGGAGTTGGCGAATGCATTTACGCACCGTCCCCCCGGCTATTGGTTGAATTAGCCAGCTAATTAGACACTTAGGCCGTTCATTCAAAATCGTAAAATGTCAGCAGAATCGGCTCCAACGTGTAGATAATTTTGCCAGCGCACCTAAGCTTAATTAAAAACTTTTTTAGATATTAATCTTTTGTACGTCTGCAGGGGCAGTTGAAAGAAAAATTAATGAAAGGAAAACATGGAACGGGTGAGGGGTTTGCATTGTAGATTTTTGAGGGAGGGCTGTGTAAAAGCAACAAGTAAAAAAGGGGATTTCTTTTCTGGACTTGGTGGGTTGTGGGTTATTATTTGAGAGTGTAGGTAATAGGTATACCGGGTGTGGCCTGTAATACGAGCGAAAAAAAATTGTAGGCCTCATACTGACCCACATTTTTTTCAGCGAAAGTTTAAGCCAAGACAAGCAACGTCAATCACAATGATAATGACGTACATTGGAAATAATAATTAATAATATTTGTTTGAAAAACCGGGCAAGTGCGAGTCGGACTCGCGCACGAAGGGTTCCGTACCATAATGCAAAAAAAAAAAAACAAAAAAAAAGGAAAATAAAAAACGGTCACCCATCCAAGTACTGATCCCTCCCGACGTTGCTTAACTTTGGTCAAAAATCACGTTTGTTGTATGGGAGCCCCATTTAAATCTTTATTTTATTCTGTTTTCAGTATTTGATGTTATAGCGGCAACAGAAATACATCATCTGTGAAAATTTCAACTGTCTAGCTATCACGGTTCGTGAGATACAGCCTGGTGACAGACAGACGGACAGACGGACGGACGGACAGCGAAGTCTTAGTAATAGGGTCCCGTTTTACCCTTTGGGTACGGAACCCTAAAAATAGGAAGACTAAAAACATAATCAGCGTCGGTCCACCAACGCGGGCGCTCTGTGAAAATGCTTCTCATTATAGAGCGAAACATGTCGAGCAACCATCGACTATATAAACGTGAGTGACTCGGCTAAATACATTTTATAAATCGTTGTGATTTAATTAATAGAACCTCACCTAGTTTCAATATTATAATTGTCTATTTTCATAAAATCAAACCTAAATTTGACCAGCATAATAACAGTATCCTGAATCCAGGCATCCATTATACCGGTTATGAATTAATAACCGGACGGTACAATGCTCGGTTTATAACCGGCTCGGTCGACCGGGCATCTTAACGGAATTAAAGGGATTACTAAGGGTTATAGTAAATTCTGAGGTCCAGGTATGAATTGAAATGTCATAGGGCAAAGATAGGAAGGCCAATTCGAACGTACCGTCGCCCACACAGTTAACTGACAGTTCGTGAACCTTATTACAAAAGGCATAAGGTCCACCGATGGACAGTTAAGAGTATTGCTGTTTTTACACCGACATCAAAATATCTATACTAGACTTTTTTTAGGGTTCCGTACCCAAAGGGTAAGACTTCGCTGTCCGTCCGTCCGTCCGTCCGTACGTCCGTCTGTCACCAGGCTGTATCTCACGAACCGTGATAGCTAGACAGTTGAAATTTTCACAGATGATGTATTTCTGTTGCCGCTATAACAACAAATACTAAAAACAGAATAAAATAAAGATTTAAATGGGGCTCCCATACAACAAACGTGATTTTTGACCAAAGTTAAACAACGTCGGGAGGGGTCAGTACTTGGATGGGTGACCGTTTTTTTTTTTGCTTTTTTTGGTTTTTTTTTTGCATTGTGGTACGGAACCCTTCGTGCGCGAGTCCGACTCGCACTTGCCCGGTTTTTTAACAAACAGGTACCTATGAGAGCGATACGACGAATTTTTATAATAAAAGAAACAATGGTAAAATGTTCGATTCTAACAGAACTTAAACCCCCAACTTCTGAAATCGGTGCATTGCGTTTAACCAATTGAGCTACAGAAGCCTACCAGAACCTCGCAAATATTTCCATCCCTTCCCTTATGTACCTATACAGTGTGGAAAGATAAGTCGGGCCATGGAGGGAAACCACCTTAAATCCTTAAGCTGGCTCATTTTACTTAAAGGAGACATTCCTTTATTTTTAAAAAGAAACAAATTTGCATTCAAAGATTTCCTAAAACTCGCTTGCCTTGCCCGGGACTAGAACCAACTAAAAATTCCTAAAAATAAACTCTCTCAATTTTATTCTACTAGTCGATACAGTTAATGTTAATGATAACATTTCTCCAACAAACATTAGGTCTTACACTCGTCTGTCGTACAAAATATCCATAAAATCGAATATTTAGTACTCAAGATTTTTTTAGACAAGCCAAATTGAAGAAAAACAGAAAAAACTTTGAATGCAGTTTTGTTTCTATTAAAAATAAAGGAATGGCTCCTTTCAGTACCTATAAAATGAGCCAGCTTAAGGATTTAAGGTAGTTTCCCTCCAGGGCCCGACTTATCTTTCCACACTGTATACTGCCTATATATGTTTTTGGGGTGGCGTAAAGCTACCCCTACCGATCCATTTATTCATATAAAAAAATCTATGATCTTTTTTTAATAATTAAGAATAAGGGTAAACAATCTTGACGTGTATTTTTATTGAAAAAACCTAGGAGGCCGATTCAGATTGAACAACTTGCTATGAATATGAACAGAACTTTTGAACAGAATTTTTATCTTTTATCTTTATTAATGTAGTATTTGGAGTAACGGCCGTATTCGAACAATGCCTCTACGTATCACTACGGGACGATAATGTTCTATCAAAGTCAAAAGTGACATTTCTTCAACTAAAAATGTCACTTTTCACATTGACGGATTGCAGTGATCTCTTAGAAGTATTGTTGGA
This sequence comes from Cydia fagiglandana, assembly GCF_963556715.1. Lineage (NCBI taxonomy): Eukaryota > Metazoa > Arthropoda > Insecta > Lepidoptera > Tortricidae > Cydia > Cydia fagiglandana. Next base: position 19,599,103 of record NC_085940.1, read on the forward strand.
ATTGGGCCGTAAGATAAAATGCTTTGTTTTTGTTTCGCGACAGATTTGTTTAGGACTTTTGTTTATGTCTAGACAAAGTGTTTACTGCTTTAGCTAGTGGCTATCACGTTCAGGCAAGTAAGTTTTATTAGGTACCTATATGCGACGTTATCTATGAAAAGGAACCTCATGTCGATGACGCTTACGCCATTATAAACGATGCTCCGATATAAAAACAATGCCGCGCGGTGCTGTGCGGCGTAAGCGCCATCGACAATAAGGTCCCTTTTCATAATAGATAATGCCCAATATAATAAACTACAGGCAATTTGTTAACGTTTAAAGTTTTCTTTTTTATCTGACCACCGGTCTGGCCTTGGGTGACCCTGCCTATGAAGCCGATGGTCCTGGGCTCTAATCCCGCTAAGGGCATAAATTTGTGTGATAAACAGATATTTGTTCCTGAGTCATGGCTGTTTTTATGTGTACATTATAAGTCAGTATGCATATATCTATATGTATACGTAGGTATATATTTTCGCCTAGTACTTACCTACCCATAGTGCAAGCTTTGCTTAGTTTAGGGTTAGGTCGATCTGTGTAAGATTGTCCCCAAATATTTATTTATTATTTTATATGCGACAACTTTTTCATCAACATTTAGAGTTGAACACATTAAATATGCGTAACTCAAGTATTAAAATATGTTGTCATATTTATTTTGCCCTTCTTTGCCTTTTTTTTGCATTTTGTTACATGTAATGTAAACAAAATTATAATTATATTGTCTTACCCCCCTTATTCATAAACGTGCTAAAAACCTCTATTAGCTAATAATCGTTGGTCTTTATCTGTCATTTTTGACTTATATATTTGTAAGATAGTGATAAAACATAATTTAACTAAATCAGATCCGTAAAGTTTTTTTGAATAAGTGGGTTAATATTTTATTTATTTATTTATTTAAACTTTATTGCACAAGAAATGAAGAGTACAAATGGCGGACTTAATGCCAGAAGGCATTCTCTACCAGTCAACCATGGGCTAAACCGAAAGATCTAGTTGGTGCAGGCTCAGAATATTGTTGCAGTAAATTTGGAAAGAAAAAAAAAACACTAAACTATAATATATGACATTATATATACATGATACGTAATATTATACATAAATAAATAAATATAAGTACGTAAATATATACACATATATAAATATAATATGTAGGTATTGTGCTAGCTATCTTATACAAAAACCAACACAGCTTTAAGCTCTACGGGTTTTCGCTATGCCATACCACCGACTAACTTCAACTTAGTTCCTATAGAAGGATTAAACGTCACATCTGGCCCTCTATTCTCAATGGTAGTCCGTCGAGTGTTTGAGCAAACCAGCATGTCGTGATCTTTTTTAGGGTTCCGTACCCAAAGGGTGAAAAGAAGAAGCAGAGAAACATAAAAAAGAATAAATTGCCATGAAATGGTCTCACCTCAGCATGTTGCTGGCGACTTCCAGCGCTGATCTTCCGATGAGACCATCCGGTGAAACAATCACGATAGGTTACATGAATAACAACAAAATTAATTTATACAAAATATATACAAAAGACAAAGATAGACATTAGTTAAAAATACATGACAATAAATTACTATCTATGTAATTACACTAAAAATACAATAAAATAAATATTTAAGTAGCGGACCTCCCATTCAACAAACGTGATTCTTTTGTCGATTTTTGCGTAATGATACGGAACCTTTCGTGCGCGAGTCCGACTCGCACTTGCCAGGTTTTTTCAAATTACCCGTTTAAATTTGCAATGCATCATATAATATTATTGTTATTGGGCATTGGGACAGAAATAACGCTGGTTTGACTAAACTATCGACTCGTCTAGGCTAAGTAAGCAATAAGAATGAGTCTCTGGTGACTGCAAGCCGTACAAAAACAGGTGGTGGACAAACTTCCTTATTAAATGCAACTTGCATAGCGATACTGAAGCTTTAGGTAAACATAATATTGCAACATTGTCATAACAAGTATATTTCGTTATATTCTAAAAGCGTTGTTGTCTTTAGTGTTGTAAAAGAAGTACCTAGAATATAGATTTAAATAGATATGGTTTCTATCGTTTGATTATGTTTTCCAGGGCTTTACGTGATACGTGTATAATGAATTCATTATAGTTGAGTCTGGAGCTTCATAGAAAAAATATGTGAGTTTGGTATACGAACTCTTGATACAAATATTAACGACTCTAACTATAAAACTTCCTTGAGTCTAGAACGTATCAATTTTAACGGGAGTCACGTATTATTAAAGGTCGAATATACGCTCAGTATATTTCGATTCATTTTTAGGGTTCCGTACCCAAAGGGTAAAACGGGACCCTATTACTAAGACTCTGCTGTCCGTCCGTCCGTCCGTCCGTCCGTCCGTCCGTCCGTCCGTCTGTCTGTCACCAGGCTGTATCTCACGAACCGTGATAGCTAGACAGTTGAAATTTTCACAGATGATGTATTTCTGTTGCCGCTATAACAACAAATACTCTGCTGTCCGTCCGTCCGTCCGTCCGTCCGTCCGTCCGTCCGTCCGTCCGTCCATCCGTCCGTCCGTCCGTCTGTCTGTCACCAGGCTGTATCTCACGAACCGTGATAGCTAGACAGTTGAAATTTTCACAGATGATGTATTTCTATTGCCGCTATAACAACAAATACTAAAAACAGAATAAAATAAAGATTTAAGGGGCTCCCATACAACAAACGTGATTTTTGACCGAAGTTAAGCAACGACGGGCTATTGGATGGGAGACCGTTTTTAGTTTTTTTGCTTTTTTTGCATTATGGTACGGAACCCTTCGTGCGCGAGTCCGACTCGCACTTGCCCGGTTTTTAACTTAATAATATTACACTACTAATTATGTACCTACCTACATTTTTTTATAGCTCGTTATAATGTCCCACCACTGTCCTACCTACATTTTTTTTTATAGCCCGTTATAACCTTTGATCTTCACAACTTCCGTTTTTGTGCTCTTCTTCCAACCAGTAAAGTTACTGATGTCTAAGTCGTCCCGCCATCCATCTGGGCCTGCCACGTCCGCGCTATGAACAATTAAATAATCTATATATATAACCATATCGTCGAGTAGAAATAGGTTCAGTTATTCACACCAACTTGTTTAATAAAAACACTTCTCGCTTTAAAAGCCTACGAGCTACACCGGCACCGCTTCGCGAAATACACGTGTAGGTAGTCAATCTTCTAAGTCTTGTACAGTCGCCATCAGATATATCGGAGCGGCCAAGGTGTTCACAATATCTGAACAAGCACTCTAACGCCTTGATAATAGAGGCGTGCTCAGATATTTGTGAGCACCTTTGCCGCTCCGATATATATGATGGCGACTGTACATACGAACCAAGTATAAAATAAGTAAAGAGGTTTTAATATTTAACAAAATCCAGAGAAGGTGTGAATATTTGATCGCACGGAGCACGAAAGGCGGTTTGTTTTTAGCAACAAACTACGTAGCATATTCTGGGATAACTTATATTTTGTGTGTATGTCTTCATATATTTATTTTATTATTGTTTCACTTTTGCAAAAGAAAATTTGTTTACATTTTTGTCTTTGATCTTTATTTGTTCAACCTGGTTGCTCTGGTTCCTACGATACATGACTTCATTGTAGACTTTAAAGCTTCAGTAGGCACATACTTTTTTCAATATTACTTTTATATGTCATCAATGATAGAACACAATACAAATAGAAAGTAATAAATGTTTCATTTTATTTTAGAACACAATACGTAGAATACAACAATAACATGTGTGTTCCTACATCAACAAATTGGAAAAATATATTAGGTTTACACGTGCCTAAAGGGCTGGTTGAATAGTGAAACATAATGGATGGTTTATAAAAGAATCTATCATATATTAAAACACAGATTATCTACCACTAGAGGGAGCATATTCAGATGACGTCGCTCATAGACGCACTGATATTATAGTATTTTTCAAATAGCTTGAGTACGGTGACAGCCAACATTTTCAAACAATTTGCAACCATCAAAATTATGTATTACGATGACAGCTGTTAACGTACCAAAGTATATGAAAAATGTTATAGGTACTGATGTATAAAAGTAGAGAATGCTTTTGGCATTAACTCCGTCCTTTGTACGATAAGTTTTTCTTTTGTGCGTAAGTTTGGTATTAAATGTTTAAAATTTTATCGCATTTTTATTTTTGGGGGTTAAGGTGCTTACTCAGCCGAAATTAAAGTTGTAACTGCAGCGCAACACAGAACATAATGATCGTTCATTTGATTATAGAAAATTCTTATTCTATTAACACCGTGTCTATGGTGAAATTTCAAAGGATGGCCTAAAATCAAATGACTTTCGGTAATATAAATATATATTATTATTAGTATAAATAGTAGTTTAAAATACTTTACTATGAGACGGCCATAACTCAAAAAATTTTAGATTTTACCTTTCTGATTATTTATAAATTATTTTTTAACAAGCAAAAACGTCTGTGAACAATGAGGACTTAATACTAACTTTTGTTCAGCGTGAGTCTCGTATCATCATATAGGAATATGTCGTTCTGAATTATTCCCAATTGAACTCTAAGAGTGCCTGACTTGAGCCATCCTACAACCTAATAATAAAATAATAAAAGTATCAAATAAATTCGAATTTTTGAACTTTGTGGCGGAATGATTTCCTTGAAATATTTTTTTAAGAAACTGATTAGATGTTCAATCCAATTCAAGCTGACGATTATAACGCGATATCTACGGGATGTAATCTGTCATGTGAACGTTTTGGCTTTGTGATATGTACCTATAATGTACACGGGACACGTGTATGATTAATTTGCTTAACAATTTAGTAAGATTTGAGTTACAACCACATGACACGTAAAAGGTATTGTATTGTGTTTCATCATTAATAATTCAGCTTCAAAATTGAAAATGGAGATAATGGAACTATAGACAGATTTTGTGCTGTGCGGTGTATTTAAAACCATCAGAGTCAATTCCACCAGCGAACGTAAGGAAATAAGTTCAAACTCTTGTGGATAATATTATGTAACTTTTCGACGAATAAAGGACTCATGCTAGGCCGAGTCGTGCCCTTCGATGCTGGGTAGCGAGAGGAAATGGGAAGCGGTGGCCTCCTTCTACGTAGAGGTCATGTCGCAGAAGGAGGAGGCGGAGAGGGAACGAGAAGCGGCTGCTGACGCGCTTCCTCTCCGACGCAGGCGGCAGGGTCGAAGGCGGAGACCATATGCTCGCCTCGAGCCCTAGTGGGGCCAGCGGGTACTTAACCCGCATTGCACGGCCCCACATGTCGTAGGGGGGGATCAAGCGTTTCTGATCCCCCTCTGCATTGTGAGGGTGCCCTGGCGATAAGCCGGGGCTGCCGGAGGGCGCCGTGGTGGAATGTCATCGATCCCAGTGCGCCCTCACGAACGTCAAAGAGGGTGAAACGCCGGAGTGGGTTTAGTGGATAGGGCCAAATTCTCCCCCCCTCCCTCTCACCACGAGAGGGACAAGGAGAGGCGAGTCCCGCACACCGTGCGTAAATGCATTCTCACTCCGTCAAAAAAAAAGGCCGAGTCGTGCCCGAGGCGTCCGACACGTCATTTCCTATGACGGCTGATCGGTGATCACGTGGTGCTTTGCATAGAAAACGAAGCGCCGGAAACTCCGGCCCGGCCCCGGCCCAGTGTAGCGTGAGCCATCCCGACACAGGAGCTGAGTTTTAAATATTTCAGGTAAATATACCCGTCTCACTAACGGACGCGGCTCCTAAAACTAGTGCGATAAGGACAAGGCGAAAAATCCTGCGTAAAAATCTCAAAAATCGAGGTTTCGTACTCGACTGTTTCCTCCTCCAAAACTTAACCAATCGTAACCAAATTTGGAAATCTAAATGATTATGAAATTATCTGTGTCGGACCGTTTGGTTTTTTGGCTAATTGATATCAGTTTTGAATACTACGCCTCTCATTGCGGCATAGTCAATGAGACCATTTTGGCCATTTTTGAAGGGCTCTAGCGCCTTAAAAAACAAAAATATCAAAAAAAGCAAAACGGTCATCATCCTCAGTCTTTTATAAGCGTGTATATATCTTTGAAATGTTGGCTTGTAAAGATATTTGTGAACTTGACTGTACACAAGATTTCCATGAAGCGACAAATTTAGTTTCAAAATCTGTCTATACTTAGGCACTGAAATCGCCTTAGGCCTCGCTCGATCTTTTGAGGCATAGGGAAACCCAATAAAAACAAAAATGTGAAATGAGAGCCAAGTTCAATGTTAAGAATATGTGTCGTGGTTGACTCGCCGACAAAAGGATTGAGACCTATATGGTGCCAAGTTCTGTGCTGTGTGCATCCTGAAATTATAAGGGATTTGTCTTGGCTAGCAGGGGCTTCAATAAATGTTCCAAATTTCATGTAAGTTAAATATATTGCAAGTTGTGTCGGAGTCAAAATTGGCTTGAAATAGTTAATAACCTACGGTTGCTGCATCGCCGGTTGCTTTTTCTTTGAGCTTGGCTGGACATGCTACCGCGTGTCTAGATACAGGGGGTTCTCAAAATATAAGCAGTCATAAACATGAAGGATCACCCTGTAGGGATCAGCGCTGACTCCGGCTTTAATAAGCAGAGATGCCACGAATATTCGGCAACTATTTGGTATTCAGCCTATTCGGCCACTTTGCGGAATATTCGGTATTCGGCCGAATATTTGGTGCATGTGTGTGTACTTAAAAAGAAAAATTACACAAAAAAATAACCAAAAACTAGGTATATTTAATATTCAAAATGTATTCTTGGAAAGTAGTTGAATACGAAGGCACGTTTTTGAGTATTCGTTGATTACAAAATATTGTATTTTTATCATGGGTCTGATTTGATTGACCCTAACTACATTCATTAATTCTGTTCAACATAAAAATATATCTTAGCAAACGTTGTGCTTTGTTGGCGAACAGTTTTCATAATAATTGTGACTCAAAATGTTCGCACGTCATGCCGAATATTCGGCGACTGAATATTCGGTATTCGCCCGAACGTGGGGCCGTATATTCGGTTTTTGGCCGCATTCACTATTCGGGGCATCTCTAGTAATAAGAGTTACCGAGTTATTAATGGCCATGTCGCGTGGACTTAATTTTTACGGCATGGGGTAAGTGCGGCTTACGGTTAAGTGTGACAGTGTGACTAGCTCTTACATTGGAGCAATTTACACTGATTAGTGTTGATTGTGAGATTTATACATTTGCTAATAGCGTTTAAGGGCATATGATAAGATAAAGATAGTTGATTATTCAAGTAGGCATATTATATTACAATGCGCTTATGGACTTCAAATATGTAAAGCTGTGGCTTCAAGCCTACACATCTGCCTCGAGAAGATTTAAGTCGCCTCAATTGGAGGAGGGTATCCCAACACGGCAACAAACTCGGCGGGAAACATCTTTTCAAAATATTACATCTTATAATTAACATTTATTACGAGTAAATAAGAAATACAATTTAAATTACTATAGAATGCATGCAATTACAGTCATACAGTGTACTAACCAACGACAATTATCCCGCAGCCACTCCTTAACCATATTGACTTTATATACAGTCAAATGTAATAATATGGGTGCATACAACCTACCCAAAAACATGTCCCATAGTTCGTAATACGCTGACATAAGAGCTATGGGACATATTTTTGAGTATGATGAGTACACCCATATTTTTGCACTTAACTGTACTACGATGACATATAAATGTTACCTTTTTACGTCTAAATAAATAACTATTTTTCTTTAAATAAGCCATATTTCTATAAATATTTTCTAGGAGGAAAGTGTAGCAAAGGCTTACACATGAGCCCTCACGGGTATAGCCAGTAAATTGACTAATTACATTGTAACAGCGATTCTAGAATTCCCAGTCGGTAGAAACTTGTGCCTAAAATATATTTTCCGCGTTTGAAATCAGTTTCCCACGTAAATTATTCCAAAAACTTCTTCATGCTTAATTATAAAGTTGCGGCATCGAACTTCTGCAGATCCAAATTGATTTTTCAATTTAATATTTCGGAAACAAGTTTCATTCGTCTGAGTACCATCGCTCATACTATTAAGAGCCCATCAACGTGCACACTAGCGCCACTGCTAAATAATCGTTAAATTCTGCTAAACTTAACGACAGGTATTTAAAAAAGGGGACCGCTAAGTACTGTATTGTGTTTTTAAGTACCTTTTGAATACATCAAACGGCGGGTCGCTAGTGTAATATAAAGATGTACAAAATGTATATTGTATTAAAGCTTGTAAACACACAAAAGGAACATTAAAAAGTCCGTTTGATTAATAACGGCTCAAAAGAGCCGTTTTATAACACCGGCCTTTGTAACACCCACACAATAATATGGCGGCATTATCTCATAATCGCACAATTACGTCCAAGTGCGTTCAGTGGGTAATGGACGGACTTAGCCGCCTGTCCGAAGGAGGCTGCTCATACAAATGTGTATTTACGCACTTTTATTTAGCTTCACTGCGTATATAAGTACCGTAAAAGTATATAACTTTGCCCTGTAACATAACTTTGCCAACTGCGTCACAGTTCAGTAGAAGTGAAATAACTTAAAAGTAGGTACTTATACACTTCCTGGAGAAAGTACTACTTTCAAGCTTTTTTAGCTTCTACTGAACTGTGACACGGTTGACAAAGTTATGTTAAAGGGCAAAGTTTTATACTTACATAGATACATACATACCTATATTTGAATACCTACATAATACATATACAGTGCTTCAAATCTTGTAACTAAAATTTAAACCACTTTCCGGTATTTTAATAACAAAACTTCCGTGAGACACAGACATATTAAATATATTAAGAACGGGTCACTCACGTGAACGGGTCAAATAAGTGAGTGACCCGTTCTTAATATATTTAACACTTTCCGGTATCTGATTCAGATGAAATTTGAAATACTAACGTGATTCCGATGACAATGCAATAATATGCTAACATGGAGCTGATCTGATGTTTAAATCAATGGACCTAAGTACATAGTAGAATAATGAAAATTTAAGTTTTTAACTATTGTATTTAAAGCATGAAGCGGTAATAGCATTAAAATATATAACCGCAAATATATTAAAATTACTCTTTCTTATTCAAAATATATCCTCATTCGTAAACTGGATCAAATTATAATCAGAGCAAAAAGAAACGATTAGTTTGCCATGTAATTTCTTTTGCTTCGTATAATTAACGATTTTCGTGTACTTTACGACTTTATCTTGTAATTAACACTCTCTTTGATCAAAGTTTGACGTAATAAGTTAATTATTTGTTGATACTTTGTTTACGAATGAGAGCTTTTTCACATTGCTTTATCCGAACCCCTAATGTAAAGTTTATTAGATAGCATGATATGCGTTCGCGGTTGCGTTATGTATATTTATGTATATGGGATTTTGATCAGCGCACCAAGCGGAACGTTTTAGTAACTCAAAATTCATACAAAATTACACTTAACGCAAACATGTACGTCACGTCACGCTATCGAATGAAATTTACACTACAAGTACCGATATCGGATATCAAATGGACTTTATAACACATGTGTCTTTCAGTATCTGTATAAAAAAACAAAATCCTAAAAAAATATAGGTAACGTAAAAATGCGGCCTTCATACCATAGGGCACTCTATGATGGCTGTCTTTGAACAACAAACAATAATTAACTGAATAATATAATATATGTTTGCCATGAATAAATGAAATTATTCTTATTCATAAAAAATATAAAAAGGCACTTACTTTTTGCTTTCTTGTTATCGTATCCGACATCTGACAGCGGATTGGATAGTTTGACAACGCTCTTAGACTTGTATAAAGTGTAGTGTTTTGTTTTGTGTGACCAGCCGGCCGCCAAAAACACTGTTTAAGTGTTGAAAAGAAAAGAAAAATTGGACCGTCCCTCTAAGTCCTGTAAGACAATGCCAATGGCCTTAGAAGCAAAAAGAACGTTAACAAGGCGAATTAGTCGAGTATTTTTTGAGGGCCCTTCTGAAAGAGGTCAAGGATTCACTAACTACACTTGTGGACAAATTAAGAGGAACGCAAAAAAAAGTTTAATTTCTAGTTTTGAAATTACTTTAGGGGCTGTAATCCAGTAATTATAGTTTGTCAAAGGACTGCCTCATTTCAATCATAGACAGAGAGAATTATACTATCTTTGTCTTACACTAGGACTAGCACCAAAAAGAAAAGGATGAGTATAGTTTTCCTCGTTCTTACTGACTGACAAATTGGTTTGACCAACTATAAACCTTTTTTTGCGTCCCTCTTGTCCATTAGTATAAATATTTAGAGTCTTTTGAAGTACTTTAGATCTTGTGTTGAGAACTTAAGATCTAACATCTAGATTGTTAGATTAACGAGTTTGGTATTAATATAAAAATTGTTTTTGGTTTAATATGAAATTACTAACCTGACCACGTGTGCCATTAGTTTTCAAATTCAACACCTTTCTTAAAAATTAGGTCACGTAAACACTCCTTAGAAAAGCTCACGTAAATAAATGCTCGAACAGCATCTAAAATATTCAGTTCTCACCATGGACAAATAAAACAAGGAGACGGACAACGTATATAATATAAAATCGCGTACCCTGAAATATTCAGGTTCTTGCCAGACGGCATCACTAACGCTGTCAGTTCCATCCTCTTAAGAGGCCCACTGATTAACAGTTCGCCGGACGGTATCGGCCTGTCAGTTGTTCGGAACTTTCAAAATTTTGTTCTAACTGACAGGCCGATACCGTCCGGCGGACTGTTAATCAGTGGGCCGCTTAACAGACCAATTCGAATGTACACTGGCGTTCAAAAGTGCATGGAGATGTTTCAACCGTAATATCAAGGCATTACGGTCGACATCTATCCATGCACTTTTGAACGCCACTTTACACTGACATCAGAATAACATCTAAATGATCATTCAGTTACGGTACATGTTGCTCGTACTTGTACGTACATGTAGTGTACAATCGAATTGTCTTGTTAGTTCGGCAATTAGACCTCTGATTCGGTTTGGGATCCACAGCGCCATCAATTGAACTGAAGTTGAGTTATTTAACTTGAAGCCGGTCTCAGTTCAATGCATTTTGTTCAATGCTCAGACCTCTAGTTAAAATTCTTCTTCCGTTCATCATATTAATTAGGCGCTGAAAATCGGAGGAACTCGATTTTGTAGGTATACAAATTGTCAGTCTTATCGTTTTATTAGTCCATGGTTCTTACTAAAATTATTTGCTCAGTTCAGATATTTATTCAAACCAACGTAATTACATGGCTGTTTTAGCAATATACAACCTTGAAATAACCTAGAGATGGTGCTAGCAATTAGGTATAGGTAACACTAGTTTAGAATTTAATTAAAAACACTAGTTGCCAAATGGTGCAGACTATTATGCGACGGCTTAAGAATTCCATAGTGAAGGTATATTTTAATAGGATGCAAACGAGCAGACGGATCACCTGATGGTAAGCGACGCGATTACCGCCACCCATAGACACTCGCAACACCAGCGGGATTGTAAGTGCGTTGCCGGCCTTTAAGGTGGTAGTACGTTTTTTTCTTGAAGGTCGTATCGGTTCAGAAATACCGCAGGCGACAGTTCATTTCAAAGCTTAACTGAAGTGTAAGTAATGAAAGTGTATACCTACGAGTTTCCAGCTTATTATCTCTCATTCCGAAGTGTAATCACAGAATAAATAATAGTACTAGGTACAGAAGGTTCACTAACAAAACGCGTCTATTACGACATTTACGACAGATATGACCGCAAGGAGGCGCAAGCGCGAGCAGGCATACGTTCCTTAGCGGTGCGTGGCAACTACTACTGCTAGACACCAAAATTGGTGTGGCCCGCATGTATTTGTAGCGACGCGACGAAGTCGTGGAGTGAGCCACGCCTAGTGTAAACCTTAATTTTACTGGATCATAAGTTGAAGACGCCGGGCGCCGGTTTGATTCCGGCCGCTGCCACCGTCGGGTCACTCTTTCTTTAGTTTATGACATCTATTTCAGTTTATAACGTTGAAGATCTGATTGGTGCGTACGAAATGTTTTTTTTTATTTTGTTTATTAACACTAAACATACAATACATTTAACAAAATATGACAGCGTACAAAGCCTCCTAGGGCTGCTGTAATCGCTCTTCTAGAGTATATAACTGCATTTTTAAAGCTGGAGTATTTCATTTCACGAAGTCGTCGGTAATCATGTTTCTTATTCTATGGTGTTTAGAGTCTACATTCCGCCTTCGTGATATGATGCAATCCTATACTTGTGACTATATCATCATTTACTAAGTGAAAGCCGTATTTGATTTCCGGGCCCAATCATAAAGACGATCGTTAAGATGTCAAAACCAGTTCAAACTATAACAAATTGTAAAATTAGAACTGTCCTCCATAGAATATTCAACCCACAACGAGCACGTTTCAAATTGAAGCCGCGTAAAGCCGATCCTTCGCCAGCCCTAAAGGCATATTCAGATTATAAAATACGATACTATATACTTATCATGATCTGCCTCGCGTTGTCCCGGCATGCTGCCACGGCTCACGGGAGACTGGGGCGGGAGCTAATCCCAAGAATTGGCGTAGACATTTAGTTACTACTTACTTATATAGGTACTAATAAATAGCTATAAAGCAATACAAGGTTTTTGTATGAGCGTTATGCGTCTTTCCTGTAAACATTATGAAATAGATGGACGCCTTGTTTTCTTGTTGAGCACTTATAATAATCACACCTTTTACTTACTGCACTTACTAGGAAAGGATTGGCAAATTGTACTAAATAATGATTAAAATTGTTTACAACAAAAAATTTAGTTGAAGAAAAATTAAAATGCCAATAATCTATTCTGAAACGCTATTGACCAACGAGCATATTTTATGATGTGAATGTTACCAAAATTTTAAAGACAACGCTAATTACGGAATTTTAGACTAGAAGGCCATCTTGCTCGTTTTCTTCAAAATTTTCGTTTAAATGATAGTGAATAGAAACTGAATGAATGATTTTTCTGAATATTTCATGTTGTATACTTATGAAGGATATGAAAAATCTCTTTCCACTTTTATCAAGATTAAAATGGCACGATAATACCTATGTCACGATTCTGAATACGTCCTCGAAGTAAAAAGGCAAGCGAATATTTCGTTATAAATCATATATTCACATTTCACATATATAGAAACGTTGGGGAGTTATCTCAAGTTTCTCTCCGAATTTTAATTACTTTGCTACACACCGCTCAGGTCAGGAGATAACTCGATTATGTTGGCTTCAGTATCGCGTTGCTTGTATAATTGTGTTTCAAAGTAAAAATTAGATTACTTGGTCCTTATTACAGGTACTTGACTAAATAATACTTGACTGATAAAGATAATTTCCTGTATACTCGTATTTCTGGGTTGGTAAAAAACGGCCAATATACTTTATTTTATTTTTATTACAGATGTAGTGCATAATTGTTTTTCATCGTATTTTCTCGGAAACATTCGTATTTGTCATGCTAGTTCAGTCAATGTCAGTAGGCACTTTATGTACCGAGACTGACTGAAATAGCAACAGACGTTTGTAAATTTCGTGAAACTACGATAGAAAATAATCATGCACTACTTACATCTGTATGTATGGGCACGAGAGTTCAAGTACACGCACGCACACAACAACAAAATTATGTAATTGGATCGATAGCAAGTTGAACCTACCAAGTCTACCAACTAGTCTTATTAAAACTGTGGTCCGCAGGTTTCACTCATTAACGGCCCATTTCGAACTTTAAGATACGTCAGTTACTCGTAATAGATCTAGAAACGATATGGATTAGATATGTCAGTGTCAAATGTGACGTTTCTTCAAACAAAATCGTCACTTTTGACATTGACACGTCTTATCCATATCGTTTCCAGATCTATTAATTGACGTATCTTAATGTTCGAATAGGGCAGTAAGTAACAAAATCATTTCTTTTGTTTGTAAGTTAGTTCTCTTATTTATGAAAACTATTTTGCCTAAGAACTGCGCCATTCAAGTAATAATCAGTCAAACCTAAATAGATATTATACAGTTCAATTAAGACCATTTTTGAGAGATTTTGGATTACAGTTTTTACCGTACCGAAATTATTAGGTAAGCTAGATAAAATAAAACCAACAAGTAAAAGTCACGGTGATTGTATTTAATGACATTTAGACATTTTATTCTGTACAGTAAATATTTTTACCCATGCGTACTCTTAGCAGAAACTAGTCTAATTTTATTAAAAATATAACAACACAACAACAACACAACAAAAATATTCGCAAAAAAGTTATAATATGAAAAAATACAGTTTATTATGCAAATACTATGTTAAATATGGATGCTATACCTATAGGTACAGTCAGCCAAGAAAATGACTTTCCGACTCTATCAATCAGATGATACGAGTCGAAAAGTGGTAGACCACTTTCTTGGCTGACTGTATCTACTTCATTGGTTTTATGAGACATGTAGTAAGGAAACCTGCATTTTTTCAAGCAACTAGTTTTACTGTTTAACACATTTTTTACTATTTTCTCTCTTCCTCAAGATTCGCATTATTTGGCAAAACATCTCTAGACCCACCTCGGTTGTGTACAATCAAACACAATTTCTCGTCCACGGTGTGTCACAGATCACTTACTAGACGCAGAGCGTTTCTTTCAACTGGAGATTTTTCGTACATAGGTACGAAAAACGTACCTATGTACGAAAAACGATAGATACGACACGACAAACGATAACGAACGATAGATACGATACCTGAGAGGATAGGTACGTAATTTTGATAGCATAGGCTATCAAAATTATTGACTTAAGGAAAAGTGCGAAATTACAAGAAAAAATCTCTGTACCTTTGTAATGTATTAATAAACACTCTTTATGAAACCACACGCGCTTTCGACACAAACACTAATACTAATTTAGGATTAGGGAATAACCGCTTATTTCTGAATATATCATGTGTATTATGACCATGTTCGTAACAAAATTAAACATTAATTTAATTTGCATACTTACTGGTTAGTTCCCGATTCGCTAGATTTTGTTTCGCCGGAATAAATTTTTAGTAAGTCACAATCCGAATAATATTATACGACAATCAAGAATCCGGTGAATCCGGAACTACCCTATACAAATACAAATTATTGAAAAGGATATTCTAACTGTTATTGTTAAAATTTTGAAATGAAAAATCATAGCACTTATCTAAAAGAAAGTTTTTGCTGTAAATACAAAATGGTTTATTTTGGGTAATGAAGAGTGGTGTGGTTAGTATAAAACTGTTGTATAATAGTGCACGAGTGATTGCGAAGTTTTGTTATACCTACATTTTATCATACGATGTTTTGTTAGGTACTTAATATATTTCACATTTCGGTGTCTACAGGAGGTATTCCCTACGCCTCGCAAATTATTCCCAGCTTGAAAAAACTTTTGAAGTTCGAGAATAAAATTACAAAGTCGTTTGCGGTAAAAAAAATGTTTCGGGATATTAAAGAAGAGGAACAGATTTTCAACTTCTTTGCTGCGCTAATTTGGATTTTCGTTTTTATCCACGGTGGCTGATTTTGGTAATGGCAATAGATTCGTGTTTCTTTTTAACCGACTTCCAAATCCCAAAGGAGGAGGTTATCAATTCGGTTGTTGTTTTTTTTTTTTTTTTTTTTTTTTTTTTTTTTTTTTTTTTTTTTTTTTTTTTTTTTTTTTTTTTTTTTTTTTTTTTTAATGTTGTTACTTCATATCTCCGTCATTACTGGACCGATTTTGAAAATTATTTTTTTGATTGTATGTAAATGCATACAGATTGGTCCCGTTTTTGTCAAAATCCAGTTCTGATGATGGGATCTATGAGGAATCGACGGAACTCCTCAAATCTTAAAGGCATACATATGGTGATTTTTGTGTTTTTATCAACAAATCAAGCATATACATTCAAAAACGTGACATTTGATGAAGTGGAACTGCTGATGATGATCAGAACGGAACTCTTCAACGACGCATAGTTCACCTTTGGCGATTTGTCCTCTTCGTTATGTTTGTTAAGCAAGTTAAGTTTTTAAGCCACAATTTTGTCAAGCTTGAGTTCTGATGATGGGATCCATGAGAAATCGAGGGAACTCCTCAAATTTTAAAGGCATGCGTATAGAGATTTTTGTATTTTCATCAGAAAATCAAGCATTTTCATTAAAAACTGTCGCATTTGATGAAGTGGAACTGCTGATGATGATCAGAACGGAACTCTTCAACGACGCATAGTTCACGTTTGGCGATTTGTCCTCTTCGTTATGTTTGTTAAGCAAGTTTAGTTTTTAAGCCACATTTCTGTCAAGCTCGAGTTCTGATGATGGGATCCATAAGGAATCGAGGGAACTCCTCAAATCTGAAAGGCATACGTATAGAATTTTTTGTATTTTCATCATAAAATCAAGCATTTACATTAAAAACTGTCGCATTTGATGAAGTGGAACTGCTGATGATGATCAGAACAGAACTCTTCAACGACGCATAGTACATGTTTGGTGATTTCGAATTTCGATTTTGACTTGGACTGGGACCCGGACTCATACCCGGATCCAGTTCGGACCCGGACTCGGACCCGGACTCGGACCCGGACTGGGACCCGGACCCGGACTCGACCATAAAATGTGGGTATGATGATGCCAAACCCCTCCCGCTCAAACTCCCGTACACCGCACCGCATGCGCCGTTAAGTGGATTAGGTTAGGTTTGAACTGCGATCCTCACAGAACCGAACAAAAGTGGGTTAGGTTAGGCTAGAACTACGACCCTTACGGAAACGAAATGCTACTAGAAAGTACTGGTTTTACCTCCTTTTCTACATAGTGCACCATCTACCATAAAATCTTTCACCGGGCCCCATAGAAGTCGGTTTTTTTTTCTTAAAAATTATTTCAAAAGTATTTGTACCTATATTACCGTACCCCCGTTTAATGACATGTGATCCGAGGCACACGCCACCGGTTTAAGTCCACCGCCAGGTGGCTCGGGTTCGACGACGGTGCCGCCCTTCCACACATCGACTGAAACCCCTTTTCTACCCTACCTACCCCTTCCCTAACCCTTTGCCTAGGTACATAACATTCACGTGAATAAATGCACTCTGCCATTATTATTTAATGACATCTGTGGTTATGTCTAATTGCCAACATTTTTTATATGACTCATCATGTCGTGGCGATTAGGCAATTAAGATATTGTTTCTTTCAGATTAATAATTGCATTAATAAATTATGTGAAAATTAGCTTAAGATAATATTTCTTTTGTGAATGAGTGTTTGTTGCTAAGCTTATTAAAAGAATTATAAATTGAAATATTGACATTTACCCACATTTTGACATGTAAATGTTTGTATTTTGTAAATGTAAATGTTTTTATTTACTTTTTGTGTTGTATTGTTAGTTATTTGAAATTAATGGAAATTTTATTTTAATTTTTATTGTAATTTTATTATAATGTTTGACAAGTATTTTTGACAATATAGAACTACACTTTGACATTGAATTAAATTAATGTTAAAAAAAGTTGATTATTACTGAATTGCTCTCGTGAAATTAATATCACACAGTATAATTGCCCGATACGGATTTTGAAATAGACATCTATTAGATATCTTTTAGACATCACAAAGTTACGATAACGATATCTTTAAGATCTAACCTGTCAAATTTGACACACATCTAATAGATATCTAACGTAAAAGTGACATTGGTTGCCCGAATTGCGCTGCAAAAGAGAACAAGTTGATATCTAAACTATAACGTATCTTGAATGGATCTAGTACGTGTCGTATCTTGTGAATATCTTGAAGTTCGAATACGGCAGTAAGACTTGGCACGCTTGTTGTGCCCAGGTGAGCCCATTCTTTTCTACTAGCGACGTTTTTCAGACGCACAATACAAGTAGGTCAAGGCACCGCGCTTAGCGCAATATTTTAAATTTAATATACTGTTAAAACTTTTTAACAGTATATTAAATTTAAGTATTACCTACTCTTTGTGACGTGATTTTTTCATGAAGTGCAAAACGTTGTATTCTGAAACCTTTGCTTTGATTTCGATTTCTAAGGTATATAAGTTTGTTATTTTTATTAAAAATGTAAAAAATATACAAGTAGGTACCTAAACAAAAGTCACATAGTTTTAAAATTGAATGAATAATATTATTTTTATTGCTTGTAATAATTTGTCAGGTAAAACTGCCCCTATGGCCTATTTGCTAAATAAATGTTTGACATTTGATATTACCGGCGTTTAATATCAGAGAACACTCTTAAATCAATTCATTTCTTCTTAAATAATTGTAATTTTTTGCTAAAATGCTGTTGCGATACAAAATGTTACCTTTAGAATAGTTTTTATTCCATTTCAGCCTCCGGCCTTGGTCACGTCAGATGTCAAGTGATCCCCAATGCGACACGGAACTGTGTTTGAAACTTATCCAATTTAAAAAGGACTTATCTGAACGGGAAATGGCAGGAATTTGTGTTGTTTTAGACGCGGAGGCGGATTGTAAGATGCTAGGTTTGGAAATGGCGTAAGTTGAATGGATACGGAGTGAAAAAGGAGACGGAGTGTTTTTTGGAGATTTGGAAGGTATGACTAGAAGCCATAGAGTTAGACCAAGATATCTCTGCAACGATTTTGATAGCTAAGACTGTGCCGGTGTTATTTTAAACGTCCAAATTCTATGAAATTATGACGTATATTAATAAGTAACACTTGCAAAGATTATGCTATCAAAATCGCTGGAGAGTTATATTGGTCTAGCTCTAGTCTATCTTCTGGCCGTATCTAATTGATTTCGTTTCTTTGTATAGTAGTAGAGTGACATCGTTTTTGTTTTCGAGGACAATATGACATTTTTATATACCTAACTATCTTTTTCATATGTATTTTTCTGACCTCTTAATGGCTTATGTTTTCCTTCAAGGAAATTAATTGAAATAACTATCTATTTAAAAAGGGGGACATCTTTCAATATACCGAAAATTAAATATAAATATGTCTGATTTGTTTCTAATTCAATATTTATCAACAGAAACAAACAGTGATTACAGTTTAATAAAGTTTTTTAATCCAATTTTACATTTTATAAAAACTGGACACATAAATACTACTAGATGAAAACCCGGCTTCGCTCGGGTAAAATAAATAATAGTAATAGGTAATACTCATTATGAATTAAGTAATTATTTACTTTTAGACTTCAAACCTTCATCAAGGCGATTACAAACCTATCTCATCTCAGAAAACTTTAAATCCGTAACATTAACTCGAAAAATTTACTATTCCGATATATCTAAAAACAAATATGTAATTAAAAAAATCTCATCTGCTTTTCTGGTAGCAGTTCGGTTCTGTAAGGGTCGCAGTTCTAACCTAACCTAACCCACTTCTGGTTGCTGTTTGGTTCTATAAGGATCACAGTTCTAACCTGACCCACTTTTCTGGTCGCAGATCGGTTCTGTGAAGGCCGCATTTATAACCTAGCCCACTTTCCAATCTCAAAAGAGGGAACCCTTTTGTACCTACCCTTCATGGCACTAAAGTGAAAGTATGGAAATTATGACTACTATTTCATTCTTTAATATTAATGCCTATCCGTTAATATTAAATTCGTTAAAAAAGAAAACTGGATAAGTGCGAGTCGGACTCACCCATCAAGAAGGAACACTTTTAAGTATTGGTTGTTATAGCGGCAACAGAAATACATCATGTGTGAAAATTTCAACTGTCTAGCTATCACGGTTCATGAGATACAGCCTGGTGACAGACGGACAGTGGAGTAAACTGAAATAAAGGTTCCGTCACACCGGCGCGTTTTCAGAGCCGGGCCTGAGCGTTTTATATGAAAAAGCGGCGCGCCCCGCTCACGCGCCGCACGCGAAACGCGCCTGTGTGACGGAGCCTGAAATATCAAACCGGTCAAGTGCGATTTGGACTCGCGCACGAAGGGTTCCATACTTTTTAGTATTTGTTGTTATAGCGGCAACAGAAATACATCATCTGTGAAAATTTCAACTGCCTATCACGGTTCATGAGATACAGCCTGGTGACAGACAGACAGACAGACGGACAATGAAGTAAAACTGAAACAAATGTCATATACCTACTAAGAAAAACCGGCCAAGTGCGAGTCGGAATCGCTAATAGGTTCCCGTTTTTAGTTACCCTTCAGGTACGGTACCCTAGTATGGTACGGTACCCTAGTCAGGTACGGTACCCTAGTATGAGTGTAATAGATTTGTAACCGGTCAGCAATGTGAGTCCCTTGGAGAAGCAGAGGTCTAGTCTAAACTCCCACTTACCATCGGCATTAACAGCCTTATATGCTTGTTTGCCACCAATATGTCATATTAAAACATATTAATAAAAATTTACTCGGTCAACAATGTGAGTCCCTTGGAGAAGCAGAGGTCTAGTCTAAACTCCCACTTACCATCGGCATTAACAGCCTTGTATGCTTGTTTGCCACCAACATGTCATATTAAAACATTTTAATAAAAATTTACTCGATCAGCAATGTGAGTCCCTTGGAGAAGCAGAGGTCTAGTCTAAACTCCCACTTACCATCGGCATTAACAGCCTTGTATGCTTGTTTGCCACCAACATGTCATATTAAAACATTAATAAAAATTTACTCGGTCAGCAATGTGAGTCCCTTGGAGAAGCAGAGGTCTAGTCTAAACTCCCACTTACCATCGGCATTAACAGCCTTGTATCTTGTTTGCCACCAACATGTCATATTAAAACATATTAATAAAAATTTACTCATTCCATTGGCCCCGCTTAAATATTTCTTTAATTTGTTTTTAGTATTTGTTGTTATAGCGGCAATAGAAATACATCATTTGTGAAAATGTAAACTGTCTAGTTAATCTAGTTATCACGGTTCATGAGATCTTGAGATACAGCCTGGTGACAGACAGACGGACAGCAGCCTTATGGCCTCCAGTGCCCCAGGCTGGAATCAAAGCAGCGTCCTCTGCTATTGCAGCAGGTGCCTGTGCCATTCTGCCACCGGGCCATCCACGGCGGCATAGGTCGGATTTTTCCAAGTATACTTATGCACTACGCTTAACTATGACTCTGAAATTTTAGCAGGAATTAATGTTTTTTTTGTTGTCACCTGTCAAATTAGAATAGAATAGGATAGAATAGCCTTTATTGCCCAAAAAATTAAATTTCAGTACATATTACATTTAAATAAATTCACATTTCATTTATATCAATTAGTTTTTCAATATTTTTTCCTTAGTAACTTTATTAAATAATTTTTATGTCATTGCTTTTTAATAATTATTTCAGTCTGCTTTCTTGGCATAGACCTCCCCCAGCTCTCTATCCCTTGCCGTCCCTATCCAATTCGGCTCCGCATGCTTCTTTTTGTCATCCGACCACCTCATTATTGATTTCCTTCTCTCCTTTCTCCATCTCTAGGATACCATTCCGCTACCTCTCTATCCCACTTATCTTTACCTTCCCTTGCCATATGTCCAGCCCAACCTTTTGCAGTCAAAAGTGTGAACTGGTCAAAAGAACTTTTAACCGACAAAAACAGGCAAAACTGCTTTTGACTAAGCATGTTGGTCAAAAGTAGTTTTACCTGAAAATCATACCTATTTCTGGCAGCAGTTTCGTTTTTAGGGCGTAGCAAAAAAAAATAACCCTAACCTACCAAACTCTGGGAACAGTTTCATTTTTTGAGCGTAGCAAAAAAAAATAACCCTAACCTACCTATCTCTGAGAGTACATTTGACTGATAGTAACAGTCACAATTACTATTAATCAATGATTTTCAGGTAAAACTACTTTTGACCAACACGCTCAGTCAAAAGCAGTTTTGCCTGTTTTTGTCGGTTAAAAGTTCTTTTGACCAGATCACACTTTTGACTGCGACATAAGTATATACTATCTATATATCTTATTATATTTAATCTTATATTCAACTTACATTGACTCCGGAGATAACTTATTAGATTTTATTCACTTTCCAATTCACCGATACACCTCAAATTTGATTCATAGTCTAAACTAAAGCACAGTTATTAAATATGTCCACAATACACTGTAGCTTTTTCACTGTTTCGCACTGTTTACAGTCAGCTGGCACTTAAACTCAAAGTTTCTTTGAACAACGTCATTTTCATCTCGCTCACTTATTAGTTTATCACAGCTGCTTCAAGGTTGGTTGCTTTCACTTGCATTTCCAGGTAGCTAGTAGTGAATTGACATGTAAGAATATTTGGAACCATTCTGAAATATTAAAATACAACTGAGAGACCGATGTTTATACTAAACACAATACTCCCATGGAACGCTTTGAAGTTCAAATCTCGTTACGTTACGATGGCGTTTGCACTTTGCACTATGTTCGGTGACTATTTTTTATTGTTAACACACACAATACACTATTTAACAGGTTTTTATCACGTATTTTCGAATAAATTAGTAATTCAAAACACCCCAAAGCCGAATTTGACGGTTTGACGTCTAGGCAGTGTTGCAATCGTCTTAAAAGCCGTAACAGACTATCGCACGTTCTGGCTTAAAAAAAATTATGTAATAATTATACCGGTATACATATCCATATGAAACGAAACTTAATGCAAATAATAACCATTATACATACCGGAGTCATCAAATAAACAGTAATATTCGTCTTGGTTTTTATTTAAAAAAAAAAACGACCAACCTAACTTGTAAGCATGTTTGCAGTTTCTAAACGCAACAAACGCTGTCAAATGACAATCAACAAATTGAACATTTGCATTCTTTGTCGAAATTTTTTCACAATTTAATACCTAATTAAATATTTTTTCCATATAATACGCGGTCAATTAACAAATTCCCAGCTGTTAGTACAAATACCGTTGCGCGTTCCCCGATTATCAACGAAACAACTCCGTACTCGCCGCCGCGATCTGTTCGGCATCCCCCCGGCGCGCGCGCGCGCGCTAGCCTCCTCTCCACTGCACCACGCGTTGAAATTGATAAATGACATACTAGACAGCGACAAGCAGCTTGACATTTTCTTTTCCTCAGAGACTAAATTTTTAAGTGCATCATCTCGGTATTTGGAAAATATTGTAACCCCAAGCTCTATTGTAGAAACTATGACAATTTAGTATAATCTTATTTGTTAATATGAATTTAATTTATAATATGTAATAATGATAATTTATTGAAATTTCGCTTGGATTATATTGTACTGTAATATTTGTTAATATAAAAATTAGTTCATAATGTGACATACATACATAATTAGGATAAGTTACTGTAATTTCATAATGACATAATTAATATAAAATGAGTATGTACCTATTTAATGACATAATGATAGAATTGTATAAAATACTAATTAAAATGTATTCACAACACTATTAGCACGTAAGGTTTATCTGTAAGTGCTGGTATGTATAAAATAAACAAATAAACAAACAAATGTAAACAAACTTTTAAATGCAAAATACTCGACAATACGAATTTTGCGGATACATGTTCTCGATTCAAAAGTGATATTTTTTCAAGCTCTTTCGATTGAGCATAATTTCATTTAGGTCTACCGTCAAACCGGTTAACGATTATTTATATAGATAATATACAGGGCGTCCCACGGCTATGCCACATGGAGGGTAAGTACCCTAAATATTGTAGATGGAACATTTTACTGAAAGAAGACATTATTTTAATTTAAAAAACAATTTAAACTGCATTCATAGATTTTTAAATAATTATATGGTTGAACCGGGAATCGAACCCGCCGCACGAGAAAAAAAATCACCCTGTAGCTTTATTATACCGATCGAAAGGCTTGATCATAAGGATTATTTTTTGCTAAAGAACATAGTGTCAGAAACAAAAGGAAGACCATGAATTTTAACGAATTAATTTTAATGAATTTTAGAGTAAAGATATGTGACGTGCAAAGGGTAAAGGTACCTTATGACGGTTGGCGCTTACTGCTGCTATTATTAATGCTACTTTAATATTATTGCGGCGCTAAGCGACGTAAGCGCTGGCCGCCATAAGGTACCTTTTTGCGTGGAACGTCACACATCTTCACTATTTCATATCTAGTGCATCTCTAATTCATTTCCCGAATCGCGGCGTCAGCCGCGATAAGGTACCTTTTGCAGTGGACGTCACATATCTTTACTTTCATATCTACTATATCTAGTGAGTCTCTAATTCATTTCCCGAATCGCGGCGCCAGCCGCCATAAGGTACCTTTTGCAGTGGACGTCACATATCTTTACTATTTCATATCTACTATATCTAGTGAGTCTCTAATTCATTTCCCGAATCGAGCCGACAATATGACGCACTTATTGTAATTTGACCATCATTGTACCTACCCTACTTCTAAGAAATAAACATTTGTATTTGTATTTTGTTTATTGTATCACGTCTGAATTCCCACCCTGTATGTTGGGTATATATGTCTTTTCTGAACTAACAAGACGGAGCAGTCAAGTGCAAGACATTGGTACGGCATTGTCTGCCCGGGATTCTATTAAATTGAATAAATATTGTATTTTGTTTATTGTATCACGTCTAAAATCCCACCCTGTATGTTGAGTATATATGTATTTTCTGAACTAACAAGATGGAGCAGTCAAGCGCAAGACATTGGTACGGCATTGTTGCCCGGGATTCTAATAAATTGAATAAATATTGTATTTTGTTTATTGTATCACGTCTGAAATCCCACCCTGTATATTGGGTATATATGTCATTTGAAACTAACAAGATGGAGCAGTCAAGTGCAAGACATTGGTACGGTATTGTCTGCCCGGGATTCTATTAAATTGAATAAATATCCTTTATTTCCGTTGCTCTTCGATTTATATAACAGTCGACTGTGTTTGTAATATTGTAGCTAATAAATACTGGGCTATTGGGAACCGGGGACTTTTTTGTATTGTTAACGTGTGTGTACACACACACACACACGTGTATGTATAGCACTTAAGACTATTGCGAGTTCGCTGTGACAATGATTCAACAAAGTAGGTATTTTAAATAATAAATAACTAGGTAAGCTTAAAAAATGGAAAAAATTAAAATACATACTTAGTTTTGCGGAAAATTCCCAGCAAAACTAACTAACTAGGTACCTATTTTAAATTTTTTACCATTTTTAAATAATAAATAACTAAGTAAGCTTAAAAAATGAAAAATATTAAAATACATACTTAGTTTTGCGGAAAATTCCCAGCAAAACTAACTAACTAGGTACAGTCATCAGCAATAGTATCTTACACAACTAGGGCCGCAAAAATATATGACGCGCTCTTATTGCGCTCCAAATAAGAACGTGTCACATATTTTTGCGGCCCTAGTTGAGTAAGATACTATTGCTGATGACTGTACCTATTTTAATTTTTTACCAATCAGAATGTAAACCAGTACAGAAGTGTAATTGTCACCTCTTTATGCATTTTTTGATAAATAATGAAAGTATAGTTAGTTAGTCTTGTGCCTAAAAGAGTATTTAATTATTCTGCTAAGAGTACGCCATTATAAAATAACCAATATAATCAACATCAATTTTCAAATATAAACAACTTTATTTATATAATACATAAATTGGCACATTTATCGAATTATTTACAAATGACAATATTAATATGTTTATATTTAGGTATATGTTCGTCATAAGTCGTATGGATAGTAATATATAATTATAAAGCTCAGTGTTTCCTAAAAATAAGGAAAGTTTTTTTTCACAGATCCATTACACACAAGTTATAGGTACATTATTCATTAATTAAGAGAAAAAATTTATTTATTATAGTAGGAAATACATGTAATATAAACAAAAAAATAAGAGAAATGTTCAAGAAATGTTTCAAAATCTGTATTAGCTTAAATGAGCTAAAAAGGGAAAAAAATACAATACTGTACCTATTTACTGTATTCTCTCTGTGTTATGTACTTGTTTGTGCAATAAAGTGTTTACTACTACTACTACTACAATAAGAACTAAAATTATTTTGTTTTCTTGTTAAAATAAAGTTAGTTAGTTAGTGTAGTTTCGAGTAACACCCGTCTCTTAGCTAACTTTAAAATAAACTATAACAATTTCTCACGTTTTCAAACTGTCGTGTGTGAGGGGAATAAAAATATTCGTTTTTACTTTGTACTGCACGGCACACCCCTCTGCACGACAAGTTTGACTCGTAGTACGAGTTTCGAGGCCGGTTCTGAACCTTTCAATATAGATTGTAAGTAGATTTAACACTCTTTTATTTCCTTTATATTTTATTCATAAGTAGTTACTATCGATTTGTTCAGATAACACTTCATTTCTTTACATGATCCTTTTTACGATCCAATTTTCTCTTAAAATATCCAACGATATATAATAATACGAACTCGTTACCTACAAAGTTAAAAACACAACTAAGTCCTATATAATGGAGTATAAAATAATTCTAAATATAATGGTTATTTCCAAATTTTTGCAAAAAACCGGTTCCGACGCTTGTGAGTTTTAGAAGATGACATGTGCCGCAATAATATGTTACTCTTCGAATTCCGCAAAAATATGTGGCCCGCTCTTATGGCTCTACAAAACAGATCGTGTCAGATATTTTCGCAGCCTTCGTTGCGTAACATATTATTACGGTGACTGTATTTACTGTAATAGGAGCACTCTGACGTTCACCTTATACAATAATAAATCACACATTGTCGAATCATCAAATTAATTTTAATACGATTATTATCGAATGATTACGACAAAATGACATGAAATAAATTGCTTAAATAAACGTATTTTAATGAGCCTTGCTTTGTTTAAAAACGAGCGATGCTCATTCATCTCTCACGCAATAATTTAAAATTAACTTTATACGTTAACAAATTTAAAAGCAGTTTATATTTTATCAAGATCGAAATGGTAATTTTAAAAATTAACGTAAGTACTTATAGATAATTAATGGTGTCATTTTCATTATTTTCCGTATTAAACATAAAAGCCAATGGTCTGGATACTCATAATGCAGAGCTATCTCAAATTTTATGCTTACGGTTAATATAATAGTTTTCTTAGTTTTTTTAAACACCACTTACATTTTTAGGAGTATTCCACGGCTGTCTCGTACAAACGCATTTTATTTCCTGTGTTGCGACTTTTTTCTCGGCATTTAAAGCAGGCGATTATTTTTCTGTGCATATTTTTGACCATTTCTCATAGAAAAGGAATCTCTTATACCTTTAACTCTTCAGAAACTTCGCGTTTGTACGGGACAACGGTAGACAATTTCATGGAATGCTCCTTTATATTAAACAATAAAAACAATTTCTACAACTTAATGGGTTTTAAGCTATAATTTCATAATAGTTCATTAAATATTATAAACAAAAAATGTTAACGAAAATTGCATCCATCATTAGCTAATTATTCCTTAATCGTACTTATTTGAATAATAAAATATTGCCACATCAATAGTAAGAACATTTCAAAGATGAAAACAATAATTGTAAAAAGTGTGATATGCTAATTTTAAGAAATAGTAGTAAAAAATATTTTAACAAAGATGAAATTTAATATCGAGTATTTAATTATACAATATTTTATTAATTAACTACGGTGATAATTTACTTGAGTGCATCACGTTAATATTTACATATATTATATTTATTTTCAAAAACATATTCACAGCTTCATTTGATCTGAGAAAGGTGTCTGTAAAAGATATTACGTATATTTTTCTCATCAGTTTTTACGTATCGTTCTATTGAAAGAAATATTTCCCTTACTCATTTGTTTTTATAATAATTATCTTTTTATATTATTTAAATTACAAAATAAAGTGACATAAAGTTATCAATCGCAAACACCTTTCTGTTTTATTTACATACTTAACCACTTACATATTGTACTCTCGCCAAGACCTTGTTATGGGCCTAGATCCTCATTTTTCAAGAAAATCTAGAACGCAAGCCTATGACTATCCCCAGGGGTCTAGCCAAACTAACAATGTTTGATAGAAAGCCCCAATGGCGAATAATTTGCTTATTTTGAAACCCGATAGAAAAAAAAATCTTTTTTGTACTTAGAATCAGATAGTGACAGGTAGGTGCTATTGATTCTCGAGAATATAAAAAGTGAAGAGAACCATTCAATTTTATGGATATTTAATAATAATTAATTAACTAAGAGCCAGTTGCACCAACCACATTTGACAGACTGATCTACGTGAGCCGGCGCGCCCCGGCGCTTTACTATGAAACATTCCATACATAAAAATTTAGCCAACTCTTTAACGATACGAACAGTTTGGTTCTACCAACCCTAAAAGTAGCATAGTAGAAAAATGGGCACACTTCTTTGTGTTGAAATGAATGCCGAATAACGCCCCTGCCCTATTTCATGCAACAAAGTATAATGTGACTTGGCTATCATTTCCACAAGTTGATTTCCTTTTACATCAATGTAGATAGATAGACCAACTAAGTCACATTACAAGACACTTTCAATTAGAGATAGATACGAGCAAGATTTGATAAGAATAGATAAATTTAAATAGGAAAGCAGTTCCTAGCAAGCCTATTCGAATTATTGTTATTGACATGATACCTTAACCCGACAGCGACGGGACGCACCATGGCCCACACTGTTAACTGTCCATCGATGGACCTTATTACAAAAGGCATAAAGTCCACCGATGGACAGTTAAGGATGACTCACGTTAGACCGGGCCGTGTCCGGGCCGGAGCTTCCGACGCTTACTTTTCTATGACATGACAGGCGATCACGTGATGCTTGCCATAGAAAACGATGCCCCGGAAGCTCCGGCCCAGACACGGCCCGGTCTAAAGTGAGTCATCCTTTAAGAGTCAATGCAGTTTGTATGCTCCAACCGTGTTTATTCGACGCTGTAGCCGGCTACAATACATTTTGTTTTTTTATTTATTATTTTTTAATTTTGTTTTAACGAATATATGGCGGTCAGCGTCTGCGTGCTTTCTACGGCCAACCTGTAAACACGACTCGTAATGCATCTTGGCGTGCGTAAAGCTTCATATCAATAACAAATTCAAACCGAGAATTTTATA
The DNA here is from genome assembly GCF_963556715.1 of Cydia fagiglandana. NCBI lineage: Eukaryota > Metazoa > Arthropoda > Insecta > Lepidoptera > Tortricidae > Cydia > Cydia fagiglandana. The sequence continues at coordinate 19,628,317 of NC_085940.1, forward strand.
AAAACAAAAATATTTTCGCGAATTAACCTAATAATTTTGTTTTAATGAATATTGATTTTAGCAATGTAACTCCTGAATCTATTAATTTTGAATTGTAATAGTGAAGTTTCCCTGGCGAGAGTGCGATATGATAACCTAGTCTCGTAGCAAAGGCACTCGTCTCCTGGCCAGCAGTAGTAGGGTCCACACGATCATCTCGGAGCGGAGGCGGTGACGCGCGCAGCCCGCGGCCGCTTCTGGAACAATTAATAAAATAAGTTGTCGGAAACTTAATTTTGGATACGAGCTTTTATGCTGACTCTACTTTTCTTTCAACAGGCAATACGAGTCAAGGCAATGAAATCCTAACAAACCCAAACACAAGGTTGGTTGGTTAGGTTAGTGATTCCTATGGCCACGTCCTGTGTCCATCATCAGATCAGCGATAGTACTATAATATTGCATTGTCTACCAACTTACATATTATGTATTTGAAGTTTCAGCTAAATCGAGTAATGGGAAGTGGATCTAATTTAGCTTGCAAGAAGATTTGACCAGAAAATAGATAAAATAGTTACTTGCATACAACTCATACAAGCATGGCAAGTAAAATAAAAGGGCTGCTATTTAACTGATCACCAGATTTAATAAAATTTAATACCAAAAAAATCTACTTTACCACCCTAAAATCATAAATGATCACCAAAATTATAACACCATTTTAATGTGAAATGATTACCAATTTTATTACATTTTACTATCCTATTAAAGGAAATGACACCAAACTAATCATTATTAACCCAAAAATTGTAAATGATTACCAAATTTCAAACCCCATTTTAATGTCAATTGATAACCAAATTTCTACATCTTGCTATTCTATTAAATATAAAAAATAAGTTCAAAAACTAAAACCCGACTACTGTAAATCGCGCTCTAAAAAGTATGAAACAAGATAGAATTCTTATCTAAAATTATCAAGCAGGAAATATTATAAATGTTACCATTTTTTTTATAAATACATATAACGTAATATAATTTACTGATTTTTATATATTTACAGAGATTCAGAGGATCGCCGTGGTCGTATGCCACGATTATAAACTTAAAAGTAATGTGGCATACGACCACGGCTATCCTCTGAATCTCTGTAAATATATAAAAAAATCAGTAAATTATATCGGCTAAGCTTCAGTCTTTGGCCCATCGGCGGAAAGTCGCCAGCCTGTCGGTATTCTACAGGCTGCACTTCGGGGAGTGTGCCCAAGAGCTACACGAGCTTATACCACCGTCCCCATTCTACCATCGGACTTTTAGACGCACGGCCGGTTTCCATCCTTACATGGTAGATATTCCACCAATTCGCACGAAGCGCTTTGCTTCTACTTTCCTTATGCGAACTGCCAAGGAATGGAATTCCCTGCCGGCGTCTATATTTCCGTGTTCTTATAACCCGGCAACCTTCAAATCAAGAGTGAACAGGCACCTTCTGGGCAAGCTCGCTCCATCGTAGGCCACGTCTACGCCTCGGCTAGTCTGTGGCCATGAGTAAGCCCATTCATAATAAAAAAAAAAAAATATTACGTTGTATTTATTTATAAAAAAAATGGTAACATTTATAATATTTCCTGCTTGATAATTTTAGATAAGAATTCTATCTTGTTTCATACTTTTTAGAGCGCGATTTGCAGTAGTCGGGTTTTAGTTTTTGAACTTATTTTTTATTTAATTAATTTTGGGGTCATGATTTCGTTACTAACTTTTTGAAGTCACTTTATATTACTTTTGCGAGGTCCTCAGTACAGAAACGCACGCAGAGCGCCGCCTATATCGGGCTACGCCCTTTAGTGCCTATGAGGGCGCCGAAGGCGCCCGGTTTTGGAACGCGTACGTCGGGCTACGCCCGACTCTTTTAGTATGACGGCGCCGAGGGCGCCCGGCTTTGGAACGCGTATGTCGGGCTACGCCCGACTCTTTTATTATGAGGGCGCCGAAGGCGCCCGGCTTTGGAACGCGTATGTCGGGCTACGCCCGACTCTTTTAGTATGAGGGCGCCGAAGGCGCCCGGCTTTGGAACGCGTATGTCGGGCTACGTCCGACTCTTTTAGTATGAGGGCACCGACGGCGCCCGGCTTTGGAACGCGTATGTCGGGCTACGCCCGACTCTTTTCGTATGAGGGCGCCGAAGGCGCCCGGCTTTCGAACGCGTACGTCGGGCTACACCCGATACATTTAGTATGAGGGCGCCGAAGGCGCCCGGCTTTGCAACGCGTACGTCGGGCTCCGCCCGACTCTTTTAGTATGAGGGCGCCGAAGGCGCCCGGCTTTGCAACGCGTACGTCGGGCTCCGCCCGACTCTTTTAGTATGAGGGCGCCGAAGGCGCCCGGCTTTGGAACGCGTACGTCGTGCTACGCCCGACACTTTTAGTATGAGGGCGCCGAAGGCGCCCGGTTTTGGAACGCGTATATCGGGCTACACCCGACTCTTTTAGTTTGAGGGCGCCGAAGGCGCCCGGCTTTGCGACGCGTACGTCGGGCTCCGCCCGACTCTTTTAGTATGAGGGCGCCTTCGGCGCCCGGCTTTGCAACGCGTACGTCGGGCTCCGCCCGACTCTTTTAGTATGAGGGCGCCGAAGGCGCCCGGCTTTGGAGCGCGTACGTCGGGCTACGCCCGACACTTTTAGTATGAGGGCGCCGAAGGCGCCCGGTTTTGGAACGCGTTTGTCGGGCTACGCCCGACTCTTTTAGTATGAGGGCGCCGAAGGCGCCCGGCTTTCGAACGCGTATATCGGGCTACGCCCGACTCTTATAGTATGAGGGCGCCGAAGGCGCCCGGCTTTGCAACGCGTACGTCGGGCTCCGCCCGTCTCTTTTAGTATGAGGGCGCCGAAGGCGCCCGGCTTTGGAACGCGTACGTCGGGCTACGCCCAACACTTTTAGTATGAGGGCGCTGAAGGCGCCCGGCTTTGCAACGCGTACGTCGGGTTCCGCCCGACTCTTTTAGTATGAGGGCGCCGAAGGCGCCCGGCTTTGGAACGCGTACGTCGGGCTACGCCCGACACTTTTAGTATGGGGGCGCCGAAGGCGCCCGGCTCTGGAACGCGTACGTCGGGCTACGCCCGACACTTTTAATATGAGGGCGCCGAAGGCGCCCGGCTTTGGAACGCGTATATCGGGCTACGCCCGACTCTTTTAGTATGAGGGCGCCGAAGGCGCCCGGCTTTCGAACGCGTACGTCGGGCTACGCCCGACACTTTTAGTATGAGGGCGCCGAAGGCGCCCGGCTTTGCAACGCGTACATCGGGCTCCGCCCGAGTCTTTTACTATGAGGGCGCCGAAGGCACCCGGCTTTGGAACGCGTACGTCGGGCTACGCCCGACACGTTTAGTATGAGGGCGCCGAAGGCGCCCGGCTTCGGAACGCGTACGTATCTTGTAAAAAATTGACCGTTTCATACTCGTACATTTTGGCTGATCAGGACTTCTATACCTATTCACGTGATAAAATGTTGCAGGACATTAAAAAAACACCGTGTACCTATAGCAGCCAAACAAATTTCTTTTGCAAAAACCTTCTTGTATCGCCGTAGTCGCGTAACACGCGGATAGAATCCAGAGCGCTTGTAGATTCATAGTTCGAATCACCTAACCGATAAATTAATGTTTTATCTGGCGCATGCAAGCAAAGCCGGGTGCAAAAGCTAACAATATTTATATATTTGAAATGTGCTAATTGAGCTCTTTCCAATGATGTATAACACATCATCATTACTTAATTTTAGTTTTTTTGTTCGTGACTTTATGACCTCTAGAGGGCGCATTGTTCATTTTTTTGTGACGCCATATAGCCTATAACCAGCGGACGATTAAGACGATTCGAATGACACATCGTTTGTTAAAATATAATAAGTACTTTAGAAGTTATGAGGGAACAGATGAACATACATACATACATACCCACATACATACCGGTCAAAATCATAACCCTCCTTTTGCGTTGCCGTAGTCGGGTAAAAAGGAGTGGACAGATTTTTGAAGGGTCACGCATGTAACACCTCTCTGGAGTTGCAGGCGTCCATAGGTTACGGTGACTGCTCACTATTGATCGGACCGTATGCTTGTATACCACTGACGTGATATGAAAAAATAATGAATTTAACCCTTATCTTGGCATCGTAACACCCGTGATACATGGAACTTAAAAAAATCTAGCAGGTTCACTTTATTACCTAACAGAATAATTCTGCCATCAATATGTCGAGCTACCCTCCTTACTTATAGAAAAAAATAATTGTCACGAGTGTCATTGTAAATTAATTAGTAATAATCAACATGGCGCCGCGGAAACAATAGATTTCGGTTCGTACTGGAAGTTTTGCAATTATTTCTTATGTTAGTATATATTTTTCCATAATCTACATTTTGATATCTTTACTGTCTCTTAGTGCATACATATTTACAATGCCTTCAAATTTAAAAACATTTAATACACAGAACCTTACATGAAACTGTTACGTATTATATTTGATACACTGCCAAGAACTGGGAAAGTAGTTTTTAAGTACTAGATGTTATTTAACTATATATTCGTACGCTGTAGCATTATTGCTACGCCGTAGCCCGTAGCACGGAAAAATATGTGTATGGCAAAAAATGGTCCCAAAGTAAAAAAAATTTTTTTTTTTATTTTAATTATTTTTTTACTTTTCATATTTTACTCAACTCTTTGCTGACGACTTTTTTGAAACTTTACGGGATCAAATTTTCCGCCCATGTGATCAGATATTCGTAGATATAATTTATTTTTACAGGTTTAATAGTCATCTGATGCTTTAGATTGCGTTTAATTAGAAGTAAATGCTAATTTCTGTTGCATTACATGTTTTATTTTTATTCAAATCTTCATTTTTCTTCTAAAAAGTAGGTAACTATTTTGTCGAGTTATTGGCATTGTATCAAATATGATACATATGATTTTCCAAAACTAGAAAATCCTGGATTTTTTTCCTTATTTTTTAATAGCCTAGTATGCTCAATAGGTGACAAAAAACTAAAAAAATGTCTATATTTAAGATATTTTGAGCCTTGCCAAGATAAGGGTTAAATGCGACGGAAGATATGGCCACCGAGCGGATATCGCCAGTGATCAGTATCTTTTATCTCAATAACACAGAAAATATAACTCTGTTTAAAATTTTGCCTTCGGTTGGTAATACAGTAAAATTATACATTTTGCGTTTGCGTCAAATCCGGTAGTTCTGATTTTTTGCAGGCATGTTTATGATGTTGGCCCAATGAATAATCCAAGTTTGTTAACTCAAGCGCCGAACGCAACTTTGTCAAAAATCGAATAAACCGCAATTTTTTTTAGATTTGGGCGCTTATAACCCTAAAGTACTAGTTTTTGATAGTAACTTCCTAGGGCGTTTTTATAGTAGACTAAATTTGCTACAATAAGACACTAGAATTGTCTCTGTACATCTAATATTTTCCGAGATAAAGCCTTTCAAAATTTTATAATTTATTAAAACATGCCTGCAAAAAATCAGAACTACCGGATTTGACGCAAAAGAGCCAGGTTACAAAATTCGACAAAGTTACTGGATTATGGAGTCTGTCCTTGTAAATATATGTATTTATGTATTTGTGTTAAGTTTCCATGTCATTGACTCTTGATTGCAGCCACAACATTTTCAAAAATGAAACAGAAAATTCTCTCATAAGTATCCAGTCTTTTTTTCCCAGATAAAATCACATCAGCAAGTTTTTTTAATACATTATCTTTAACATTACTCGTATAGCATTACCGTATCCAGAGAGCAGAAAATATATTTTCGGATAGTGATGCTAATTATAATGGATGTTAATCTCATTTCTGGAGGCTTATGGCCCGGAATATGTGAGCTAATATAGCAATGTTAGAAAACATTATTCTCTTACGGATACTTGGCAAATTAAGGTCACAGTACGAAAGGCCGAACTCCGCGTAGGGCCGCAGACCTGGAGGAGAGGCGCGCCTCCACGCGAAGCTTAAGGCCAAGCTGCGGGAGGTTAGTGCCAAATTATAAAAGTACAAGTATAAATAAAATGTAAAGTGTAAGTAAGTGTAAGGCCCCCCCCACATCTAGCGTCTTTCGAGCGTCGGCGTCTACAACTGTATGGCCGCGCTCGACGCAACGTCGACGCAACTGTGCAGCGACGTCATTTTTCATAGCGCTGACCAGACGCCGATAGACGCCGACGCTCGAAAGACGCTAGATTTGGGGGGGCCCTAAGTAAGTATAGTATAAGTAAGAGGCCGAAGACCGAGCTCCGCGAAAGGCCGAAAGCCCGGAGCATCTGAAAAATGTTCCCGCAGTCCTCCCGAGTATCTTCATTGCGAAGAAGCTTAGTCTTGGGAATCGCGTGGAAACCCGCCTCTCCCGGACGCTACAGACTTTGGGCAATACGCGGAGCTCGGCCTTCGGTCTTAGACAACTAGACTATTCAGTGTTTGAGAGATGTTGCTCTTCAGCTCCTCCCGCAGCTGATCCTTCGGCCTCGCGTGGACACGTTCCCTCTGTAACACTTTGGACCTTCGACCCATCCGGAAAAATTGTGGGAAGCGCGTATTTAAAGAACTATTTTTTTGTATTTGAGCATTAACCTCCTGCAGCTTGGCCTTCGGCAATACTATTAAAGAAAATATTACTTACTATTCTTACTAAACATGTACGTTGATATATGCGGGCGCGTCGCGACATACAGCCGCACCGACATAGCTCTAATATTCGGCGGGCGAGTTGGCACTGTCGCGCGACACCGCAGGGCGAGGTAGCCCCGGTGAGTTTCATAGTCGTCTGGATATACGCGCAGTGTCCGCCATGATGCGCGCAGGCCTTCGCTGTCCGGCCCGGATATGTGTGTTGGGTGTGTTATTAGGGGATCCTGTGAAAGAAGTGAAGTGTTAAATATGTTTTGTACAAGAAAACTAAAGACAAAAACCAAATTCACGAAATATGACTATCCCATTCAGTTTCCTTAAATATACTGTAGCCATACCAGTTAATAGACTTCCAAATAACATCATACTTGCCAAAAGCGTATTAATTAGGTCATTCATAAAAGCTGTTTGTTGCCATTTCGGGGGAAGTGAAATGTTTTGACACCTTTCCTTGATAGGAGGCTTGGCAGATGAAGTTACAGGAAATTAGGGTGCGACGGTGAAAATATCTTGAAACCATATTTGTAACTTATTATAAATTTATATAGACTCAGGGACCTACAGAAACAATAAAACCGGGCAAGTGCGAGTCGGACTCGCGCACGAAGGGTTCCGTACCATAATGCAAAAAAAACGGTCACTCATCCAAGTACTAACCCCGCCCGACGTTGCTTAACTTTGGTCAAAAATTACGTTTGTTGTATGAGAGCCCCACTTAAATCTTTGTTTTTTTTTTTTATTATTTATTTAGAAAACAAACAGCCTTTTACAAATAAATGTTACAAAAATTATTAAAAATAGGCCTAAAGTTTCATATGTTACTAGGTTGACTATTACAATAAAGGTAGTAGGTTACTTAATTATAAATTACCCGAAGGTACAGTACACTACTACACGCAAATAAAGTATGAAAACAATGCAAAATATAACTACAAACAATTTTTCAATTACTATAAAACAAAATATAATTATTTATATTATTATATTTTTAGTATTTGTTGTTATAGCGGCAACAGAAATACATCATCTGTGAAAATTTCAACTGTCTAGCTATCACGGTTCGTGAGATACAGCCTGGTGAGAGACGGACGGACGGACGGACGGACAGCGAAGTCTTAGTAATAGGGTCCCGTTTTACCCTTTGGGTACGGAACCCTAATAAGATAAATATTAAGTAAAACTAGCCTTAAACCTTATCACGCAAACACGAACAATTGTCACGCTATCGAATGAAAACACTAGGGGGTTTGTCATACCGTACCTTAAAAGGCACAATACTGAAAATTAAGTATACCAGCATTTTAAAGCTCTCTCAAAATGTAATAACATTAGATAAACCGGTGTCGACAGAGAGTGCTATAAATACGCCCTTACAGCCCAATACGCCCTTAGGGCTGCTGGTATCGAAAACGACATTGTATTTTTGACCACCTTCCCTGTTACACGGATATTAATCAAGGGTATAGTATACAGATTGCAAAAATTCAACAATAACCCTGGCCCTGTAATCCTGAGTTATGAACAATAAAGTGATTAGTACTAAGGTAAACGTACTAGTGGTCGATATGCTAATGCCCAATAGATGACACCTTGATGTCACCTCTATTGACATTGACTTAAGTTTCAAGATAACATGTATTGGGACCGCGTCGAGCACCAGTACGTTTACCTACTACTACAATAAGTGAAGATGTAAAAAATAATGATCCTACCAAGACTGCGCCAAGTCTCATAAAAACTATCTAATACTTATTTCAGAAAACGAACGAGAAAACGCGTTTTCACTAGGTAGTTAAAACTAGTTTTCCGTAAGACCTCGGTGAAAACTAGTTTTAACAGTGATTTTGCAGTAAAAACTAATTTCCGTAAAGTTCCTTGGTGAAAACTAATTTCCACTAATTATTAAATTTTTGGAAGTGACACGTGACAGGAAGGCTGTATCTTACCACTCGCAACGAATTGGCATTGCCGTCCAGTGAGGTTTCTATACACCTTGCCACAAGGCACCGAGTTGGTGACAGTTTTTTATTTATAAGTAAAGTTTTTTTTTATTCGGTAGACTAAAATTACATTTCATAGTCTGAACATAAAATAACATTTCATACTATGAAATGTAATTTTAGTCTACCGAATAAAAAAAATTGACTTTAGGTAGCTTGTTTTTTAGGGTTCCGTACCCAAAGGGTAAAACGGGACCCTATTACTAAGACTTCGCTGTCCGTCCGTCCGTCCGTCCGTCTGTCACCAGGCTGTATCTCACGAACCGTGATAGCTAGACAGTTGAAATTTTCAGAGATGATGTATTTCTGTTGCCGCTATAACAGCAAATACTAAAAACAGAACAAAATAAAGATTTAAATGGGGCTCCCATACAACAAACGTGATTTTTGACCAAAGTTAAGCAACGTGGGGAGTGGTCAGTACTTGGATGGGTGACCGTATTTTTTTGCTTTTTTTGTTTTTTTTTTTGCATTATGGTTCGGAACCCTTCGTGCGCGAGTCCGACTCGCACTTGCCCGGTTTTGAGTTTATTTAGTTTTAATCTTTCTTCTTTTTTACTGTTATGTAGTTTGGTAGTTTTAAATATAATAAATATGTTAGCAGTCAGTAGTAATGTCCAGCAAATTACTGCAAAAATCTGACCACTGCGACGTTGCCAGCATTATTCCAACGCGACGGAGGGATTCCAAATATTCCCCTTTCATGTCGCCGCTGATAAGTTCCGTGGCCGAATCCATTTGCTTTATATTTAGCCGCTTTTGAGGCCCGTGTATTTAATGAATTTCTGTCGTTTGGTTATATTACACCTAATGGCTTGAACATTTTTACCTGAAAGCTTACGCAGTTATTTGGAATTGTTAGAATTGTAGGTTTATTTGGAATTTTGAGGACGATCAATTCGAGAATAAGAATAAAGTTAGACCAAGCTGATTAGGATAGCAGAGACTGTGCAAGTGTTATTTTAAACGTCAAATTTATACGAGATTATGATTACTTAGCTTGGTCTTACTCTAAAATAATATCTGGTTAACAGTTTGCAAGAAAATTAAATTCGGAAAAGCAATGAATTTATTGTATTTCATATAAACTATATTTTATTTTTGAAATAATCGAGATTGTTGAATATTTTATAAAATCTTTTCATTGTCCTGTAGACATTAGCAATGCACGCACGAGAACTTTCCAAAGTTGCGAAACTTTTCACATGAGAAATTCTCGGTAACTTCTGAGAATGTTCTCGAGAACGAGAATTTATTTATTTACCGTAGTTTATACCATGAATATTCACGATAGTTTAGGTGTAGTCTTTACCCCCAGAAAATTACGACTTTTGGTCGTCCGCTTCCGGTCAGAAAAATGTATGACGGCCCGGCCAAACGGTGAGACTTAGGTGGGGGGTGCTCGACCAAATGTCATAGAGGGACCCTGGCAGTTTTTGAAACCGCCATTTTTTTTCAATATGGCCGACTTTTTTTTTAAACTTTTTGAATTTTGTCCTAGCGCGCTGAAATTTTGGTGACGGAATCTCGGGGTCCCCTAGATACCTATGAAAAATTTTTTTTTTGGAAAAATGTTACAATTGCGGGAAAACTGGCCACTTTTATTTTGTATGGCAACTTTTAAACGGTGCGTGATAGGTGGGGTGCTCGACCAAATGTCATAGAAGGCCCCGAGACAAAACAAACTGCATTAAAAAAAACCAAAATGGCCGACATTTTTTTTTAAATTTTTCGAGTCGGTCCGAGCGCGCTGAGATTTGGCATGGAGGGAGATAGAGGCTTCTAGATTGTAATGAAACTAAAAAAAAAAATTTGGAAGAATTTGTCGAAAGTCGAAATATTCTCTGATATAAACTGAGAATTTAAGCAACTTATTGGTAAATTTATCACATCAACAAAATAGCTAACTCTAATAGACAATAATATATGCATAATAACATTTAGTTTTAAGTTATGCCTATTTAAGCTTTATTTCAAGTATATTCTCTTGTTTAAACAATAATTTCCATGTTGCAGGAATGTTCTGAGAACATTCTCGAGAACGTTTCCGCTTTTTGGGAATGTTCTGCAATTTGTACATTGCTAGTAGACATGCATAGAATGACGCATAAAGGCAAAAGTAGGGATTTAAAAGGTTTTGTTAAAGCGCTGTAATGCTTAACGTAATTGAAATTGAAATTGAAATTGAAAATCTTTATTTCAGGTCTGTCGACCCATATTCTGTTAGTATACACGGTGCTTAAAATATGTTAGTTGAGTACATACATTGTAAAATAAATAAATAAAATTAAAATTAAATTACATTAAACATAATAAAACAATTAAAATCTAAACCACTTAAAATACATAAAAAAAAAAAAAAAAACACAAATCATTTTATTTAGCATATTGCCATACTGATTTGACTTGCCCAACCCAGTAATTTTGAATTGGACAGTCAAATCTGCCTGCAATCAATTTCAGAATGCTGTTGTGGCTATTTCTTACCCGACTCCAGATGGATGCAATTTTTTTGCGCATGATTGCATAAAAGTCATCTGTTCGGGCCTCAGCAAACATGCCTGAAGCACTGCACCACCTAGGTAGCCCCAACAGCATTCTGAAGGCATTATTGTACTGCACTCTTAGGGCATTATAAGCTCGTTTAGTATACTTGACCCACAGGCCGCTCGAGTAAAATGATTGGCTGTAGGCTTTAAATAGCGCAATTTTTACCTCTGTAGAGCACTTCGCGAACCTGCGGGCCAGCATATTACTCCTCACTGATAATGCCCTACGCTCTCTTTCTATGTCTTGGTCATCACAGAGATCCTCAGCAAGTATGTGACCAAGATACTTAAAACTTTGCACAACTCGCAGCACAACCCCTCCAAGAGTAACGGGAGGTACAAAATATGGCTTAATTTTACCTGCTTTAAAGACCATCACCTCACTCTTGGAGGAGTTATACCTCAAGCCATGCGAGTGCGCATAGTCTTCGCACCTGCCTACTAACTGCCTCAACGCCCCGATCGACGGGCTCAGCAGCACCATGTCATCAGCATAGCTCACATAATAAAAGACGTTGACAAAGCTTTATGATTCTCAAGGCAAAAATAATTTATGTAAAAGCAAGAATACGTTAAAAGGAATATACAGGGTAGATTTTTTAAACGGGTCAGTGAACGTTGACAGATTCTGTTCTGTACGGAAATGATCTAAGATATTTCCTAACCTTTTTAATGACGAACTGTATTGGGTAGTTGTTGGGGTAAAAATATATCCCGTAAGTATCTAGGTACTTCGCCGTTGGTACCCAATCGTACAGTAACCCTAATGTGAATTTCATTCGATAGCGTGACGTGACTTCCGCGTATGCGTTAATTCTCATTTTGTACGGGATATTGAGTTTCCAAAACGTCCCGCTTGGCGCGCTGTGCAAAATCCCATACAGAAATAGACATAATGCAAACGCAAACTCACGGTACGCTATCGAAAGCAAGTAACACTAGGGCTTCTATAGTAAGACGTACAAAGCAAGTATTTAAAAACTGACTGACTAACAGACTCTCCCATACGAAAGACGAACTTAGGGTATGTATTTCTACCAACCCTTTATTTCAATTAACTGCGAAAGTGACGGGGTTGCTACCTACAATATATTCCGTCTTTTCTCGGCACAATTGCCTTGACTCATACTACTTCATATATTAAGTCTCATCAATATTTTCTCGTGTCGTGGCAATATGTGCCGTGCTAATTGCACTCGACGTTGTATTTCTCTAATACCGGGTGTGGCCTGTAATATGAGCAAAAAATTTAACTGTAGGCTGTACTCCTCATACTGACCAACATTTGTTCAGCGACTTTTAAAGATAACTTGTGGTTTGATTTTTAATACACTTTAAAGTTTATTCTAAGACGCAATGTATTGCGAATTTTGTTATGTTTAAGGCGTGACAAGCAACGTCAATCACAATGATATGGCGTGGCGATGGCGTCCATTGAAGATAATATTTATTTTGTATGAAAAATAGGAATCTAAATAATAATATTCTTCATAATTTTTAAAAGTTATTGAACAAAAGTGTCAACATTTGAGGAGTACAATCTATGTTTTAAATATTTGCTCGTGTTACAGGCCACACCCGGTATATCACCTCAATTTAGGTTTCACTAACTCATACAAAGCCCCTAATTACGAAATCGTTTGTTCTCTTGTTTACCACAAAAGTCTATGCCACTTAGATCTTCGCGTGCATAGAGTACTGTTAGAGCCAGATGTTCTATAAGTTATTATAGTCTGAGAGCCGGCAGTTTTTTCTTGGTATACAATTTGTTAGGGACTCTGATTAATCAATTTATCAATCAAGTTCAAGTTTACAGCTACCTATGTCAGGACACTTATATACTGTTAATACATAGTCAGCATCATAAATATTTATACACTTTTCGAACTATCTCTAGGAACTTAAATTAAAAAATACATTTATACGTAAAAGTCGAATGAAGCTTGATATGAATTCAAGCTATTTAATGATTTTAGGATAATATATACTTGCCGCTTTTTCTTTGTGGGGACGTTACTCAATTGCATACTTGTTCGTATGTCGTTCATATTTGAATAAAATAAGACAAACAACATCTAATGACTTGGAATTAATTCATAGAAATGAGAATTCATTATTTTAATTTATTTAATTAAAATAAATTGCTACGTATTGAACGTCCTAATCGAGTCAGGAACGCATTTTATCTAGCAAAAGCAGTGACATTCTCAAATGACGCTATACTTAGTAACCCTACAATAGCGACACTGGTGCAGTCACCATACGAAAGTTTAGTAACCTGGATCAAACGAGATTTGATAAGTAAAAGGTAGTGCGTTCTTGGCGCCAATTTTAGATGAAATGCTTTTGGTGGGATAAATATGACTAATTGCCATGAAATACATAAAACATTTGATTGTGCTCCCTTATGGTAACAATCCATTTCTAACCGCAGCTGCACTACCGGTACTGAACGCGTCGCTGTCATTGTCAATTTCCATAGTAAAATTGGCAGTAGTGCAGCTGTCGTTGGAAATGGAATGTTACCCTTACTTGAACTCATCTACTATAGTCCACTAAAATAATGCAATGACATAAATTTAAATCAATTCTGTATTGTTCCTGGTTTGCGCCATCCATTTTTGTCTAACATAATCCTGAACTCACACTGATTATTTAATCTACTGGAATTGACAGACATAAAAGTTTTTTGGCTCTTAGACTAACTTCCTCTACACTGAGTTGTAAATTACAGCAGCCATTTAACAGTAAAGCACATTCAAGACATTATGGTTTGCATTCTTTGCCAAGTGTTTTATTACTATGAACAGCGTTCTAAATGTTTAAGCTATTTAAATAATTTAGATTGCGTTATTATTGATTACGTTATTTAAATACAGCGTAACCAAAAGGTAATTAGAAAATAAGCATGGATATTTTAAATGGATATGTTATGTTTGTATATAATGTAAAGCTCTAGCTACTATACATATTTTATGGAACCATAAGAGAGGTAAAAACCGGTCAAGTGCGAGTCGAACTCGCGCACGAAGGGTTCCGTACTATTACGAAAAACCCGGTAAAAATAACGTTTTTTGTATGATAGCCCCATTTATAATATTCTGTTTTTAGTACTTGTTATTATAGCGGCAACAGAGATACATCTTCTGTGAAAATTTCAACTGCCTAGTATCACAAATCATTAGATAAAGCCTTATGACAGACAGACAGGCGGACAGCGGAGTCTTAGTAATAGGTTCCCGTTTTTAGGGTTCCGTACCCAAAGGGTAAAACGGGTCCGTCCGTCTGTCTGTCACCAGGCTGTATCTCACGAACCGTGATAGCTAGACAGTTGAAATTTTCACAGATGTATTTCTGTTGCCGCTATAACAACAAATACTAAAAACAGAATAAAATAAAGATTTAAGTGGGGCTCCCATACAGCAATCGTGATTTTTGACCATAGTCAAGCAACGTCGGGCGTGGTCAGTACCGTTTTCTTTTTGCATTTTATTCCGTTTTTTTTTTGCTTTATGGTACGGAACCCTTCGTGCGCGAGTCCGACTCGCACTTGCCCGGTTTTTACTCTTTGGGTATGGGAACCTAATATAATAATAATCTATCGATAGTAGAATGGAACACTCTTAAACTAGACCAATCCATCGATCGAAGTCGATTGTTCCATTCTACCATCGATCGATTTGGTGTGGTAACACCGTTAACAATTTTTGTACAAAAAATGTAGCAACACATTAAAACAGGAGATTTATTCTAATTTTAATAACAAGTAATGTATTTGATCTGGATTTGTTAATAACTACCACAATGTCGGCTCGATTCGGGAAATGAATTAGACACTCACTAGATATGAAACAGTAAAGATATGTGACGTTCCACTGCAAAAGGTACCTTATGGCGGCTGGCGCCGCGATTCTGGAAATGAATAGATATTCACTAGATATGAAATACCTAGTGAAGATATGTGACGTTCCACAGAAAAAGATACCTTATGGCGGCCGCCGGTGCTTACGTCGCATAGCGCCGCAATAATATTGGAGCGGCGTTAATGATAGCGTAAGCGCTAACGGGCCATAAGGTATCTTTACCCGTGGGACGTCACATATCTTTACTATATCGTTTCTAGTTAATCTCTAATTCATTTCCCGAATCGCGCCGAATGACTCATTATACAGACAACATATAAATTCAACTAGTGTACGCGGGTGAACCTTCACACCTTTAGGCAAAGTACCTCTCTTCATCGTCTAAAAATCTTTCCCTTTTCTCCTGCCTACATAATTATATTCCTACAATATTCACAAAAAGACGCCACAAGTCTATCCATTATATTCTTCGGAGAAAAGACAAAAAAATCTAATTTTCGAACGTTTGTCATCACCAACGGAAATTAAACCTTGTTATCTTCATGTTAAAGCACATTTTAGACGATTACTGTCGTTTATAATAGCCATTACAGTATATAAATGTCTTTGAAGCTTGGAATGGAATTATTCTGGGATAAGAATCGTTTTCAAATTGGATGTGGGATGTTGGCAACCGTATTTGGGTTGCTCTCATTTTTAACCAACTTTCCGAAGAAGGAAATTCCCAAATAGTCTTAAATTAAGTTTGAAACGTAGGTGTAAGTACTCGTATTTTGTGAGACCTTATTTATTTAACTGGAAGAAAATAGCGTGAGAAATTGACTGCCCGATATGAACTTTAATATACGTCAAAATTATTACGTCTAGATAAGATATGGATTAGATAAGTCAGTGACATATCTAATCTCTCACGGATATAATTATCTATTGATGGATATTTTGTAATAATTTACTTTAAGTTTAGTTTTAGTTATTTTTAGATATAGTTTAAGTTTTGTAGGTTAGTTATTTAATTATGTTTTTTTTTAAGTATGTAAGTATATTAAGTACGTATGCACTAATAAATCAAGTACAAATTAATCTACTTAAGTGAACTTCGTAAGTACGGTCCTACCCGAAGTACCTACTAATTAATTCAATATTTTTAAAATTATTTCAAATTGGAACAGAGTTGCATTTATTTTGCTTCGTTCGATTTCTAAAGAAAATAAAGTCAACCCTACCTAATCCTTCACTATTGATTAAATTATCTAAATAATTAAAATTCGAATCGGGCCGCTAGCCTTCCAATGGCCGGATTGTTGTAACCTCTAAAGATCGAAAGATAACCTCGCTACAACTTATCGTTCTATTGTCCCAATACAAAAGACCCATTGCCCTTGACGTAAACCCCAACAGGACCCATAAGTCCAATCGTCCATTTCTTCCGAACGCCCTAAACGACCAATAAATCTAACGCTGCCAATTGGCCAATGACGCGAGCTTCCGGTTTAAATCGACCGGAACTCAATCGGCTGACCGTAATCACGACCAACAATTACAAACTTAACATCTGCGGTCGCAGGTGGCGCTATAAGTGCCAATTGGCTACTTTCCTACTAGACAAATCAGCTTCTTTTTTAGAACCTGTCAAAACGATTTGCTAATATGGAATTATGAATTATAATAATAATTTATATTATGAAAACGTGCGTAGTGACGTCACAGTCAACTCACTTTTTAACCGACTTCCAAATCTCAAAGAAGGAGGTTATCAATTCGGTTGTATGTTTTTAGACTTCCATCCGATTTATTAAATAGAAATTGTGTTTAAAAATAACTGCTATTTATGATTTTCTAATAATGATCTAGTGCTTTATATCGTGCACGGTGTGAAATAATTTATTTTAAGTAGGTAGAGGATTGTACCGAATTTTCAATTATCGTCATTTTTTTCCTAATAATAAAATTTGGTGGATAGATAGCAGTGGCGGCGCGTCAAACATATCCATGGGCAAACCGGGACTAATTTGGCTTACATATTTCCTTTACAACTCTGCTCAAACGTCCAAAAACAGGCAAGCCGGTGGGAATAGGCTTTTATGGACGCGCCGCCACTGATAGATAGAGCTCCCTATTATTAATCTTGGTGGTCAGAGCGGTGGTGGCCGAGTGGATATGACGCCCGACTTTCAATCCGGAGGTCGCGGGTTCAAATCTTGGCTCGTACCAATGGGTTTTTCGGAACTTATGTATGTACGAAATATCATTTGATATTTACCACTAGCTTTTCGGTGAAGAAAGACATCGTGAGAAAACCTGCATACATCTGCGAGGAAATTCAAAGGTGTATGTGAAGTCCCCAATCCGCATGGGGCTAGCGTGGGGACTATAGCCCAAGCCTTCTCGCGCATAAGAGGCCTGTGCCCAGCAGTGGGATGTATATAGGCTGAGATATTACTCGTATAACTTGCTTAAAATAGAATATGTCCTTTAGGAATCACAATGGGCATCACGAGGATAGTGTCATCTAAACTAACTTTGCACCGACTTGAAAAGTACATAGAAAGGAAGTATCATTATAAACTATACACGTCATATAATGATGACATCGCCTCAATTTGTCATTACAAATGCTATTGCAGAGTTAACATGGTCGACTCTAATCAAACAGCCACAAAAATAGTACGAGAAAATTCTGTTCAGGTTTTTGCCGACTGCATTTGTAAATTGGTCCAGTGGTTGACATGTTTATTGGAAAGTGTACTCTATTGTGTTGGCAAAGCGTCTGTTGTTGATTGTATTGTGTAGGTACGATTGATTTGTTTGGTCTGTTGATTGCGAGAATCAATTAACGAGGTGTTATTGAACCTTTTTGTTGTACATTTTGTTTTTTTTCTGATTTTTATCCCTTTGAAAGCCAGTACGGATATGATGGTCGTATTTGTCTACGTGACAGCGTGATAAAACGGTGTCCGTCTCTTTCTATCCCGCAGACTTAAAAAGTGACAGTTGTTTTATCACGTGGATAAATGTGGATAAAGCGATCCATAATAGGCTTGCAGATTTGTTTTGTTTTTATTGCCTTGTCTATTCCTATGGATTATTAATAATGAAATAAATATTATTCATTCATTCATATTCGTCTTTTCTTTAGTGTCTCACGGTCTTAATAGTAGTAAGAATGAAATTTGAATCTGTTTAACCTGTTTAGACGACAACGGTTTCACTCACTTAAATTTTTAAGGGGCCCACTGATTAACAGTCCGCCGGACGGTATCGGCCTGTCGCGGTGTTAGTAAAATTTTGATAGTTCCGAACAACTGACAGGCCGATACCGTCCGGCGGACTGTTAATCAGTGGGCCCCTTTAGTGGCTAATGGCGAAATGTTTCGGGCCCTTCGGGGTCTTTCCTCAGGCTTGAGTTTAAAATATGTCTCACGAAATTTGAATCGTTAAGAAATGAAACAGACTACCCAATTCAAACTTTAAAATACATAAAATATTACGTCTAGATAATGGATTAGGAAACTTAACATAAAATATTATAAGAAGGAGCGTGCAGACTTTATACATGACTATTTATTTGTGATATTTAACTATATGAAAATTCCTCCCTGCTTTTATCCTGTTTGAATAAAATCTATTACCTACCGTACCTACCTACTATTTGTAAAATGTCAATACCAACTGCTACTGATGTCTACAAAGGAAAAAGTCATTTAATGTCACCGTATTCACTGATACAGGCCGCGTAGCCAAGATGCCAATCGCTTACGCTCCGTAGCGATCGAAACGCAACTGTCACTGTCGCACTAACATGGAAGAGTGATAGAGAGACACAAAGCTTTTCGCTGTCGAAGCAATAGCGATTGTAACCTTGGCTAGGCCGGCAGATATCTTTTATTGACATATAAGCAAACGTATCAAAGGAAGGTAATATACTTTACTTGTAAGTACAGTATAATACTAACAATAATTTACATTTTGGATTTGGGTGTTGCTATGTCTAAATTTTTTATGGAATATTATAATAACATTTTGCTTTAAAGTCTTGGTGGTGGTTTTAGGGACACTCTGCAGGTATTTTACGTCGATTTAAAGTGGGCCGTTCGTCACTCATAAAAACTGTTGGAGCACAACCACCCAGTGGGAAGAAAAGTACATACATTTTACGGTACAGTGTCGATATCCCGGGTATACTTTGATTTTTTTAGCAGTATGCAGCAATGCTCCAAAGCTGTTACAATTAGAATGTTACCTACTAACAATAAGTTAACATGTGGCTAAAGTTTGTGATTATATGCTGACCACGGCACATGGATGTTCGTAGTTGGAAGCCAAATCTCAGATGCATACAGTTCTAAGTTAACGTTACTCGTAGTTCGTAGAAGGAAATGAGCGTAGAAATTTTAATGATACTTAGTTCATTTGAGTTTCATATACAATTTGTATGAATCTGATTCTGAGTCCAAA
The DNA here is from genome assembly GCF_963556715.1 of Cydia fagiglandana. Classification (NCBI taxonomy): domain Eukaryota; kingdom Metazoa; phylum Arthropoda; class Insecta; order Lepidoptera; family Tortricidae; genus Cydia; species Cydia fagiglandana. The sequence continues at coordinate 19,647,865 of NC_085940.1, forward strand.
TAACTCAAGAGTTCTTAATTTTTGCAAAAAAAGTAAATGGTACCTACTTTTAAATAAAAAAAAATTCGATCGGAACTTCCATAGCTTACAATAAAATTTAATATTGGGTATAACGAATCTGCCATTTATATGGCTACGTAGGTATGCGGTAATAAAACTGTTTAGTAAGAAAAGCCACTTCTACCGGGTGTGGCCCGTAACACGAGCAAATAATTAAAACATAGATTGTACTCCTCAAACGACAACACTTTTGTTCAACAACTTTTAAAAATTAATATTATCTTCAATGGACGCCATCGCTACGCGATATCATTGTGATTGACGTTGCTTGTCACGCCTTAAACATAACAAAATTCTCAATACATTTCGTCTTAGAATAAACTTTCAAGTGTATTAAAAGTCAAACCACGAGTTATTTTTAAAAGTTGCTGAACAAATGTTGGTCAGTATGAGGAGTACAGCCTACAGTTAATTTTTTTGCTCGTATTAGAGGTCACAGAGTGTATATTGGTTAAAGGGGGTTAATATAGGTGAAAGAAATTGGAGGAGACCTATACCCTGCCAAAGGGATCCCAATAATAAAAAACTAAACAGAGAGAGAGGACATAAAAAGGATATACCTAAGGAAAAGTCGAATATCAAAAAAAAGCTATTAGATTTAAATACATATATATAATTATTTCCTTTTAGTTAGTCTCTAAGGAAACAAATTTATAAATTATTATTACTATTACGGGAAATAAAAGGTTTTTATATTTTATATTATATATTAATATAGGTGAAAATTTACGAATACAAAACCGTATTTTAATAGAGGTGTTGACACATCACTACTTGCATACGGCACATGCAGTTTTAACTTATTCAACTCAGTTTAATTTGAACTATTGTTTCAAGTCGCCGCGAAGTTGGTAAAGTTCCAAGCCTTCATTTTAATACGTTATTTGAACAACAGGCTGTACATTTTACTTTAGTTCCTCAAAGAAAGTCGGATCTGAATATACTTACTTACCTACCTATGACATTTATAGTTTACAACGCCGAAAACACAATTATTTTCAAATTGTAAATGAATAATCTCGATGTGTATATGATATAAGTAGTAATTTTAATAACTACTTACATATAATTTATTGTATACTAACCATAGATATGCCACTTCGTCTGACTTTTTAAATTTTTTGACTATACCTATTACTAAGAGTCAGGAGCGAAAAATATATCCCAAATATTTTTTAAAAGTTCCTTGCCTTTATAACAATTTCTAAAACATAAAAAAAATCCAATGAAGAGGCTTGCCGTGGTCAATAGACATCAAAATTCGTAAAAATATATTCTATAATGTTAAGGCCGTTCCCGTACCCAAATGAAATCTACAATCGAGGCTCCCCTCACGCCACCCGTCGCGCCCCTAGATACAATGACGATACAACAGCGCCACGCAAGAAGTAGCGACTTGAAATGAACTAACAGGACACTGATTTGTAAAACGTATTGGTAAATACTGAAAAAGCATGCTGCATCTCATAGATGGCGTTAAAGTTAAAAAGGAAAAATAAATGAAACATAGTGTAAATTAAATATTCATTTTAATGAAGTCAACTCTTATTTCAATAATATTTAATTATAAGGGTAAATACAGTTTATATTTAAACAAATTAATGACTGCAAGTTTTCTATAATATCATTATTTATTAGGTATACTGTGCAGGTATATCATCGATATTTATTAAAAAGTTAGGGCATACCGATACAAGTGCGATAAAATAGGTAATTCGCACATGTATCGTACAACGTTTTACAGTACATAATATGGCCCTTTAAATTTTCGACATAGTTACGTAATGTGCTAATTATCGCACTAATGCGGTAAAGTAGCACCATATTGTAATAGTACCTACATTACGTTTACAAGTGCGGCAAATAGGAAATTCGAAACGAGTGGCGATAAATTCGAACACGACCGAAGGGAGTGTTTTGAATCGACACGAGTTGCGAATTACCTATTGGCACATGTATCGTACAACGTTTTACAGAACCTACATATGTACTAGGGTTTGCTCCCGGGAAATACCGGTACCGAAAGTACCGGGAATTGCCGGGATTTAGAGCCAAGCAAAGAACCGGGATTTCAAAATTAAATTCCCGGTACTTTCGGGATTTTCGGGATTAATATTTCAGGTACAATATTTGACTGTTTTCTGTTACTTAGCATGAAATATCATGTTTTTTAAAGAAATACATTATATAAATCCATTGCTGACGCTAATACTTTTACGGCTGACCATATATTAAAGCAAAACAAAAATAGTCAATGGGTTTGACAATGCCAACAAAATAAAATAGCTTATTTTGAAACTATACGAGTGTTTTTTTTTAAGATACGATAAATAATTTTATACGAATAATTAGTTACTTGTATACTAAATACGAGCAAAAACTAGAGAGAATTGTGTAATAATAGTCACGTAATTGCTAATTGTCGCACTAGTGCTGTAAAATAGCACCATATGACTGTAAATCAAATTTATTCATTTTACAGGGTTCCATAGGTTCGTGGAATCACTCAAGAGTCAAAACCTTTTTTCTCAGGAACGTGTAGAGGCCTCAAATTGAAATTATATCAAATAGGTACTCGGATCTACTCTATTGTCAAATATATTAGCTTTTTTTCTCGTATATCGCAAAAATCCGAATTAATATCAAAATACCGGTATTAATATTGAAATCCCGGGATTGACATGCAATATCGGAAATCAATCCCGGGATTGAGAATGATCCGATATTGCATGCCCTAACCAAGTTTCAACCTAACAACGAATAATAAATCCCGGGATCCGGATATTTCAATATTGGTCCTTCTCAATACCGAAAATGTAATCTCGAGCTTTGCGAGGGTTTCAAGGCACGAGGGTTAAACAAACCACTTCACAACTTGAAACCAATTTTACCTACTCACATGCAATTTTGCACATTTATTCAAGCCCCTTATCTTGCCTAGAATACAAAATTTCGTAAACGTAGCTCTAACAGTTATTCATAAATTAACGTTTTAAAACCGGATTTTTTATGACTGACTGACTAATAGATCAAAAACCTAACCCACTTCCAGCTGACCTAGAAACTTTAAATTTGGCACCAAGGTAGACTATTAGGAGTTTATAGAGGGAACAATCTAAAAACTGAAAATTATTGATAATTTGATGAAGAAAAACATATATGTATACTTATCGATAATAGGCTAGATGACTAATTTTCATTTATGATATCAATCGATCAGGTTTGTCTTTACGATCAAAAGTCTATATGGGATCCATTGCATTAAAGGAATACAAAAATCAGAAATTATAGTCAAAGTCCGACAGTCGTACTTCACTCGCGAAACGACCCGAACAAAACGATATGTGACCGTGACGTCAAGGTCACAAAGAGTCCATCTTGAAGTATGAACAAAACAAGAAAATTGCAGGTGAAATATTGCGTTTATGTAGTTTCCATACAATCTTTTATTGGATAAAATCTGAGGAATCGAATCGAATGGTAACTAACTGCGACAATTCTTCGACTGACGGTTTTGTCAGGATGCCCTTCTTCCACATTGAACGATATTTGTAACTGAAAATAAAATATATTGTATGTGTTAGCATTTACAATTTGTCACATCATGTACAGTCGACGTCAAAGATATGTACCTATTGCACCTTACTCCTTTCTAATAAGGTGAAAAATGTATACATATATTTAACGTCGACTGTTCATATAAAGCACCGGTGGTAAAGAACCAACGAGAGAAATAGAAATAACACCCTGTATAATAGACTACGAATCGTGTGATACATCAATTTACGATGGAATTCTGGCACACGAAGTTGAAACAATGTTATTCTAGCTAGGTAGTTAGTACAAAAGGTAAAATTGTTCTCTGCATACGATCAATAAGCATAATTAGCATGAATCACCTACCTCATGGGTATCTTCTTCCTCTAATAGACTAGGAACCCGATAAGTGTCATCCACCTGTGCAATGCGTGGGTTCAAAATGTTTGAGCCGGTCGCCTCACTGTCAAAACCAAAATTAAATAAATGTATGATGTTTTACAGCACATATGGACTTTACCGCACTAGTGCGATAATGCACACACACATTACGTAACTATGTCAAATATTTAAAGGGCTATATGTACTGTAAAACGTTGTACGATACATGTGATAATAGGTAATACGCAACATAGGTTATCGCCACTCGTGAATTTCCTATTTTTCGCACTATTTTTTATCATCAAGTGATGATGAACAATAACAGCCACATTTTGCCTCTCATTAAGCATCCGGACAAATCTGTCGGTCGAAGAATTGTAGCAGCCAGTCATTTCTTTACAACATCACTCAATTTAAGGAGTCATCCATTAATTACATCACACGTGTAGAGGGAGGGGGTCAAGAAAATGTGACATATTGTGACATGGGGGAGGGGGGAGGCACAAACTTTGTGACGTCACTTTAACTTCATCAGTAACCGAAAAATTATTTAAATTATTTTATTCGCTGTACATTTAAATAACAAGTTTTTAAAACGATAATCGTTTTTATTCGTTTAATTTTCTTTCCTAAGCAGTTTTGGGTTATAAAATTACTAATATTTATATCGTCAAAAATATTTTGATAAAATATTAATAATAATAAGTACCTAAGTACTTACTTAATTCGATTTGGCGATTTCGTAGAAGAAATGTGACGTCACACTAGGGGGGAGGGGTTTGCCAAATGTGACCAAGTGTGACAAGAAATAAAAAAGACCTAGAAATTCGTGTGACGTAATTAATGGATGACCCCTAATTAGTCCATTACTATTTCATAAATTGATCATGGACCCGCGAAACGCAGACAGAAAGATATGACGAATCCTTAAGGGTTACGTTTTTTGCCATTTGGCTACAGAACCCTAAAAATGCTCTATCACAGGTAAATGAGAAATTGAAAATGGAAATAATTGCCCAAGATTATTAGTTTTATTAAAATAAAAAATCGGTCAACACGCTCAAGAAAAGGAAATCATTTACTATTGTGTAGGGTAGGTATAATATAAAATAACTATCAGTTCATTAAAAAATACGTAAAAGAATAACGAAAGTACGGACAATCGGTAAATCCCGGGATTTTAATTTCCGGGACTTACTCAGGCAACCCTATTGTGTACATTTTTAGGGTTCCGTACCCAAAGGGTGAAAACGGGACCCTATTACTAAGACTTCGCTGTCCGTCCGTCCGTCTGTCCGTCTGTCATCAGGCTGTATCTCATGAACCGTGGTAGCTAGACAGTTTAAATTTTCACAGATGATTGAATTTCTATCGCCGCTATAACAACAAATACTAAAAACAGAATAAAATAAATAGTTATACAACAAACGTGATATTTGCCGTTTTTCGCATAATGGTACGGAACCCTGCGTGTGCGAGTCCAACTTGCACCTGGCCGGTTTTTTTTTAAATTAAGTACCTCTTGGAGAATATCAAATAACTGATGAGGGCAATGTATCTCGTACGATATTATTGATTGGCGACATTTTATTTAGTTTTCGGCGAACATTTGCTAAGTAGGTAGTACTAATAGCCATCTAGGAAAATAAGTACAAAATATGTCCAAATAATTGAGAATATCAATTCAAAGCATAAAAAGATATAAGCATCTGCACTGATAGGAAAACAGTAGGTATCTAAATCTAACTAAGGTCTTTTCGTACGCCGCCGCTGTGAGTAGGTAGGTATTTATCGCAACGCACGAAGTTACGCGCGACATAGGTACCTACATATGCGACGTTATCTATGAAAAGGGACCTTATTGTCGATGGCGCTTCCGCCATTATCAACGATGTTCTGATATAAATACCACGCCGCGCGACATGTGCGTCGTAAGCGCCATAGACAATAAGGTCCCTTTTCATAGATAATGCCACAATTAGATTTAGAACTTACTCGTTACTTTGAATGTCAGTGGTTGATGAAATCGGAGATTCCATTTCCATATTTTGCAGTCTGTAAATAAAGATAAATTGTAGTAGTGTATTGTGTTACGTAGGTAGGGCTAAAAAGCACAAGTCAAATAATTATACTCACTCGATGTAGTCTAAAGATGTAGTATCATGTTCGGCTGTGAAATTATCCAATTTTCTTCTTTTCCTAGAAAGACAAAAAAGTAAAAAGTTTAGACGCATGACAAATCACGAGCTGAGGTTCGAACCCTCGATAGGTGGATGGATTGCTAAAAGAACGCTTTATGCGTCTAATTGTGTGCGTTACGTGTATCACTGTGTGCTCATATTTATAGGAAGGCCCACTACACCGCAACCGCGTAACTACGACTCACGGAGACGCACACATACTTATAGTTCGTTTTTTTTTAGCATTAGAAAGAACTTGCAAGAAGGTAAGCGATCTTGACATGTCTTTTAATTGAAAAACGCTTTATAAAAATCTATAACTATTACTTATGAAAGCAGACGAATATAAATGATCGTATTAGATTCATAATTGTTACAAATTTGCCGTAACTTATTTTTAAAATGTGTTTTTCAATTAAAAGACACGTCAAGATTGTTTACCTAATTTCTAATGCTAAAAAAAACGAAGTATAGACGGCAATGTTTTCTGTCTTTGCCGTGTGCGGCGTGGTGTAAACGTCGCGAATCGCAATATCCTTTTAAGCTATTTAGATGATGAATTGATGACAATGTTTAACCGGTAGATGGAGCGATTATTAAATTTTAGAATGTTTTAAGTTATATGGATTACTAATTAGTACGATCGAGTATATATTAAATTAAGTAATAATTACTTATTTCACTGTGTAATAAATATACATTTTTACTTACGTTAGTTCCATTGTTTGTTGGAATCTTCCGAGTTGTCTTTTTCGAGATGTCTTCTTTTTATTCAATTGCTTGTTACCCATTATAACTTAAAGGTTTTGGTGCACACGGTATATCACTAGGACACACAACACAGCACAGTTTTTATAAGTAAATCTTATATTTGTTTTGGGGACACGTAGTACAGGTCCGTCTGGCACGAGCGCTCAGCCATCACTGTCTCATTTCGAAAGACGGACGGAGATAGAGCATGCAGGCCGAAGTCAATATTTTTTTACGATAGAATTAGTTGATGTTTATTTATTTTAAAAATATTGCCTCTAATTATCGTTTTTCTAAAGCTGTCAAATTATTGTTATAGTTATGATTGATTTTTCTCCTTTTTTTGTTTCATAGTGTCACATAGTAAAGAAACAAGTAAAGTTGGAGTATAAATTCGAATTGGAGGTTACTTTGGGAATAAATTGTATCGAGCGAAGTGTTATGAATCGTGTATCGAAAGCTGTGTTATTAAAGATAATATAATCAAGAATTATATATATTTTTCCCAGGTCTACAAATATCAACGTTTCTTAGAAAAATAGGATAATAATTGGGGTATTTTTACATTTCTGGCTCAGGGAACGGCCTTAATATTCAGGAAGGAAAATGAGGACTATGTTTGTGCGGAGAGGCGACAACGATACGCCGCTCCTTTCCTCTGAAAATTAAAACTATGATTCGTTCGCGTTAAGAATGCAGTAAAATCATGATTTTATGACGGTCTACCCACACTCCTTAACTAATCAAATCATTTTTAATTAGAAAATCAAGTTCACTGTGACCAGTTGATAGCATAAGAGGCCCACTGATCCGCCGACTGAACAGTCCGCCGGACGGTATCGGCCTGTCAGTTGTTCGGAACTGTCAAAATTTTGTTCTAACTGACAGGCCGATACCGTCCGGCGGACTGTTAATCAGTGGGCCCCTATATTTCGAATTCGGAGCGATTTGATTGGTTAGAAGCATTCGTTGGGCCGGTGGACTATGATTATTTTACTGCATTATTAACACGAACGAACTACAGTGTACCGTTACTCAGCCGCTTAACCAACCGCTAAAAGCCGCTATTTTCCGCTTTTACCACCAATTAATCTGTCACGCGCCGCCACTGACTTCCCTACTTCTCGTTTCGGAGTCACGTCGGAATTAAAAATGGCCGCCAAATTACCGGGGTGGCAACCCTGACGAATTTCGTGCGTTGACGCTTCCGGGTTGAGTTTTGTTTTCATTTTTGTATTTTTTATTCAGTGTAATTATGGCGTTGAATTATGTGGCAGCTTGAATTAAAAACAAATTAGATTTATGCATGTGGACATTGGATACAAAAATGGGTCAAAGAATTTAGGATATACATTGATATCCACCCAAGTAACGCCCGTTTGACGTCCTATAGTTCGTTTTTTTTAGCATTAGAAAGAACTCCGCAGAAGGAAGCGTGTAGTTTTTATCAGGCTCGTTAATTGTTAATAATTATTGAATTATCTAATGTAGCATGGTCAATACATATAATTTACTTCAAATTGTTACCGCTAAAAGTGCCAGATTTAGAACCACAAGCGAACTTCTGCGAAGTTCTTTCTAATGCTAAAAAAAACGGACTATAGGTACCGCTGGAACGACGTAGTAGCTCAAGACCTGCCATCCTCGGCCATGGCGACTGGCGAGAGCTAACGCAAAGTCAAGTCACGAGGCATGGCGTCATCTGGTGTCGGAGGCCAGAACTTACTTTGGGTCATTGCGTCACCGTAGTAATAGTATGTAATCTTTCTATACACACTGTTTCTTTGTTTTCGAACATTAATCCCATACTTATTTGATTATTTTATTTCTGTGTGACAAATCAGAGGTCAGAGAACACATATTAGCGTCGGTACAGACGGACTGCAACCCAACTGCAACTTGTATGGAAACTGCACGCCTATGTTGCAGTTGGCGTGCAGTTCTATACAAATTGCAGTCCATCTGTACCGACCCTTAAGAACGAATTGTAGTGTACAGTCAGCATTAAAAGCAAGTACTTAACAAAAATACTTTATACTTGGGCTATTTAGAAAGGTCTCCAGATGTAGTTAATAGACATGTAAAAGACGGGCATCATAAGTCAGCGTTAAAAGCGTGTATTAAAGATTAACAGCAAATAGTATATAGGTATAAATTATATCTATTACAAGTGGTTTTGTAAACGGTACGCAACAAAGAAGGTTTACCCTTACAAATGTTACCAGTAAAGAGCCATGTTGAGACCTAAAACCATTCCGTGAAACAAAGCAATCATGGTCGGCCCATTTGGCATCGAACGGCCACGCGTTATGCCGCTATCGAAAATTCTAGCGTTTTGCTGGTACAGTCGCCATCAGATATATCGGAGCAGCTAAGGCGCTCACAAATATCTGAACACGCCTCTATTGCCAGGGCGTTAGAGTGCGTGTTCTGATATTGTGAACAGCTCGGCCGCTCCGATATATCTGATAGTGACTGTAATACGAATGTAATAAAATGTAACGCTTACCCTAGAATTTTGCTGAAGGCGGTGGCCGAGTGGATAAGTATGACGTCCGACTTTCGACCCGGAGGTCGGGGGTTCAAATCCTGGCTCGTACCAATGAGTTTTTCAGAACTTATGTACGAAATGACATTTGATATTTACCACTAGCTTTCCGGTGAAGGAAAATATCGTGAGGAAACCTGCATACATCTGCGAAGAAATTCAAAGGTGTATGTGAAGTTCCTAATCCGCATTGGGCTAGCGTGGGGACTATAGCCCAAGCCCTCTCGCTTATGAGAGGAGGCACAGGCCTCCTCTTAATCACATGTTAATCACAATCATGTGGGTAGGCTAAGCAATATATGAATAAAGTAGTCTATGCTCGGTAATGGTCGTTGGTATATCTCCTAACATGGCGCAATCGGTTTTTATTGTTAAAAGTGATTAATTTCGCGATTGATAATACTTATCAAGTGCAAAAATAAACTGTGAGTGATTTGCGATGGAGTCGACACTTAAACCTCCATCTCCGTTTTGTTTTGAGAACGATATCGCGAGTGTAACTACGGGCAATCTCAGCAGACAGTGGTCAAAATGGCGGAAGGCCTTTGTCAGAGGGTGATTCTCTCTGTGACAAGGTACAAAATGGGTCACAAGTCATAAATTTTCTCATTTATAATATTAAGGGGCCCACTGATTACCAGTCCGCCGGACGATATCAGCCTGTCAGTTGACCGCAAAAGGCCACACACTAACAGTTTTCTGTCAGTTTTCGGCCTGACAACTTACACGAACTGATCGTGTGTGGCCGCCTGACGATTCCAGTCAGCGCCGACAGATATCCGCCGGACAGTCCGTGGCCTCGAGTCCAGTCAAACACACATCATGAGGTAGCCGGCCGGCGATCGACACGCGTTACAGCATTAGTAAATTCTATTTTATTCCTAATACTTAAGAGTTCATAGTCCCTAATAAGCAATATAAGCATACGACTTTTTGTCTTCGAACATCACGGATCCAATACTTAATTCTTTGAGGCTGATATTTGCTTGTAATTTCATACACAATTTACGGCCAGTAGACCTTATTAATCTTAAATACGGTAGGGCTTCTATCAAATTGAAATAAAATTATTCCGAATGTGCAAACTACGTCACCAGATGTCAGTATAAAATTTATACAATTTTAAGGCCTGAATACAACAATGCGAAGGTAGCATGTATCTAGTTTGTCAAGACTTTTCTTTATTTATCATGTTGTTACCTCGCAACTGTTGTTTACTGTCAGTCAAAAATAAATGTCGTAAAGAGAATTATAACATAAACCTTATTTTTTCTCTATTAATTTTAAATGTGACATATTGTATTTGTGTACATATTATATATATTCGAAAATACAGACATGATTATTGATTGCTGGAAGTGTAACCGAGAAAAAAAGGAGCAAGCATTCAAAGATTCAAATAGGGAAATTAGCCTTTCAATATTACCTAAAACACTGGTTAAAATTTTAATAGTTCTCAAGATAACGCCGGGAGGTATACCATCGTTGGCGTTCACGGCAGCTAGCAATGAAAAGACTAGCTATGAAAAATACCTTTATAAGAAAATCGAAAACATAATATCACAATTCTGATTTTTTTCATGACTGACATTCTGCAAAAATTGTGCGATTTGATTCTATAAAGTACGCTATAAAGACACGTGGTAGGAACACTAGCGCAAGTATGGAGATACCTCACCTAACCTAACCGAAGTACCTGCTTAGACAAGAGATAAGATCTATGCCTGAAATTCTTCAGCTACAAGTTGGATCCGAATTATGACAACATTAATTCATTCCGTTTTAAGTTAAAAGAATATCTGGAGCAAACTGTGTTCGGCGTTACAGAGCGTGGCGTGGCGATATTACCTACCTGCAATTCTCCTACTATGTGACTATTATTACAAAAAAAGGATATGGAATTAGAAGCTGCAAGCGGTGGATTCAACCTACTTTTACTTACACCGGCTCTTATTTAGGTGCTATCTTTGTATACCAAATTGAAAGAAATGTAAATACTTTACTGTTATGTTTTTGTTTTATTCATTCTACTCTTCAAAACCTTTTCTACATAATATTAGGTCCACTTGGGCGGTTTACGAGTGATTTTTTTGTTTGATAGTTACCTTGTAATAGATTTTTATAATTTACAAGAAATCAAACAAAAAAATTACGTACATCACCAGAAATAGTAATCCACTTCGTCACCTTTTTCTGGTAGTATTTCGTTTCTGTAACGGTCTGGCGCCCCCTACGCAGAGTTGCGCGTAATATTCCCTATTGATAACCTTCGTCCTTCTCAGATTTGAAAGTCAGTTAGGTAATAAAAGCTTGTAAAATAGTTTCTGGTTGGGCCAGTAATTGACTGGTAAAGAATAACTTAAAACATTAAGTCCACCTTTTGTACCTTTAACTTGTTTTGTGCAATAAAGTATAAAATAATGAAATAAATAAATATTTAAAGTACATCCTATTTTACTAGTAGAAATAATAAATAGGACCAAACAATGGAACTGTTACAATTATAGAGTAGGTAACTACTTTATGCAATCTGTTTAATTACGGAGGCAAACATAAGAAAAACATCAAAATCAAATTTCATGTAACTAATAAAATAACTAAAAAAGTTTCATAATTTCAATTATAGAGGACCTTTGGTTCCAAAGGACCAGAACCAGAGCTTTGGTTGCAACTTGAGGTTTTACATTTATCCAAGTAACCAATTAACCAGGTTTCACTGTAGTAGTAAAATATAGGTTTACATTTTTTGCCTTATTACAAAGGAATAAGGTCCAAAAGTGTAAACATTATCTTTGACGTCGACAGTCCATTTTGAGGAAAAAATTAAACTAGTTGAAAGACACGAAACTGAAGGCTCTCGACTGACAACAGATGACGGCCAACAGGCCACCGGCCGGCTATCTGATAATGTGTGTGTAAATTGGCCTGCAGGCCACGGACTGTCCGGCAGATATCTGTCGACGCTGACCGGAATCGACGAGCCGTAGTCCGAATAGCCGTCAGTCCAAAATCTGAAATAGAACTGTTAATGTGTGGCCTGCTGCGGTTAACTGACAGGCTAACATCGTCCGGCGAACTGTCAATTTGTAGGGATCTGTCAAAATTATATCAGACTATTGCCGGCAGGCGGCCGTACGGTGGGAAAATGACGACTCGTCTGTAGTCGCAGAGGTGGCAGCAGACCATTACCGGCCGGCAATAATCGCTTATGTTTGTGGACGTTATTGGTCTAGGACGGCAGGTCGCCCGATAAGGCCAGAGACTGCAGGCGGACTGGTAATCAGTGGGCCCCTTTAGTATGGATAATTTGTCTTTCGTGTCATCTTCCATGACTCGAGTTGTTATATAAAGAACATCAATGATCACATATTTACTAAGCAACAAATATTTTTTGCCCTTATCACCGTGTTCGCCTGTCATCTCCAGAAGACAATCCGTTTCCCTTACATCTAAAGACAAAAGAAAAGCAACAAAGAAAACTATTCAATTATTGCTATAGGTAGAATTCTGTGGCCCTAGTGAATAAGGGTACAAGTCTCAGACAGCGCAGGAGCAAACGGGTGTAAGTTCCACGTAACACTTATGCCCTTTTACACCTAATTTGTGCGAGACTTGTACCCTTTTTCACTAGGGCCACAGAATTATATAATTATATTTATTATGTGTCGAAATGCTTAGCTTGTAACGATCTTTGTAGGACCTATACGAGTATATATAAGGTAAGGTAAGGTAGGTAGGTAAGGTGAGGTGTAAGTGTTCGTCACGGTCCCAGTACATGTCATCTTTAAACTTAAGTCATTGTCAATAGAGGTGACAGCAGGGTGTCATCTATTGGGAATTAACATGACGAACACTATAGTACGTTTACCATATCTACATTTACTGTTGTTTGACATAAACAATAATAAAAAAACCGGCCAAGAGAATGTCGTGCCAATCGTCACAAGAGACGGTCTTAAAAGGAGGATTTTGTAGATTTTACTACGAAGACATAACTTCTTGCAGAAGCTTCTCCAAATGTGCTCAATGTAGTTTTCATGAAAGTCTTTATTTCCCTTTAAAAGGTACCTACATTCATAATACCGACTGCATAGGTTCAATCACCTGTACCCCTAGGGTAAATTTCTTTGGATAGCGTGACGTCATATACGCTTTTGCGTTAAGTCCGGCGTGGCTCACTCCGCGATTTCGTCGCTTTGCTACAGGTAGCTAAAAGTACATCCGTTCGACCCCAATTTTGGGGTTTGTCATAAGCCGCGCGTGGCGCTGTCGCCACCTAGCGGCCATATCTGTGCTGATCGTGACAGACGCGTTTTGTTAAAGAGTGAGTCTTCTGTACCTAGTACTATTATTTATTCTGTGGTTAAGTGTCAATTCGTATGGGATTTTGAGTTTCCAAAACGTCCCCATTGGCGCGCTGTTCATAATCCCATACAAAAAAAGACAACGCAAACGCAAACGCTCGTCACGTTATCGAATGAAATTTACACTAGGGGTTCTTTGAGTTACTAACAGAACATAGACTAGGAATCCTCTAGACCGAGTTTAGAGCAATTATTTCATGCAACCGATGATGCCAAAAATGCGCGGGTGCGCGTACGAGGTGAACGAAGTCCCGTGCCGTGATTGGTCCGTTCAAAGACACGGACGTCACACAAAGACACTTTCGACTCGAACATGGAGTAAAATTACCGTATGCGTGGCAGACGGGGTAGCGCGACTATGCTCAGCCTGGAGGATGTTTTGTCTGTGTAACAGAAATACTCTCAAGTGAACAATATGGTTGACCTGTCTTTAAAATAAGCCACGTATGGCCATTTAGTAGTCGATAAAAGAAAGATGGTATACTATAGAAAATAACACAGAACCGTTCGGTACAATAGCTGCAAATCCAATATACTCGGAGATACTACGTATTTACAGAAATGAACGGAATTTGTCCAACAATGTTGGGATATTGAAATCGGATTACGACGCAGTCGAGATATCAAATACATAGTAGGAATAGCAATATAGCAGATTCTCTTAAAATTTAACGTATAATATAATAAATATAAATTTATATAAAAATAAACCTAAAATTCATGCTCTTTCCACGTTCCGATCTTCATCCATTCTCTCAAGGTAGTCCAACCAACGGAGTCTGTGAGCTTTAGTCTCTCCCATGATGTTAGGTTCGGCCACTAACACGCGTATTCGGGAAACGAGATAATCACAAGATCTAGAAACGATATAGAGATCAACTAGATTTACATTAGATATCAACTAAATGTGACTTGGATATCTAAGTCATAGCTTGTCGAAATCGTTCAGGAGGACCTCCAGAATCGCGGAAACGTCAAATTTGACATATCTATCTTACAAATATCTTTAAATTATCCATATCGTAACTTGTTGAGGTCTAGTAGAGATCTATTTCATTTTCCAAATCGAGCCATAGGTCTTCGATGTCACGGTTCCTATGGACTGACCAGCTTTCGTCCGGTCTGTTTTTGGGCCCAGTATCACACGGAGGATCTTCCTCTCGGTCACTAGCAGCATGTTTTCTTTCTTGAGTGTCAATGTCCACGCTTCGCCTCCGTAGCACAGAATAAATACTAGAACTAGGTACAGAAGGTTAACTCTCTAACAAAACGCGTCTATTACGACAGATATGACCGCTAGGTGGCGCAAGCGCGAGCGTCAGTTCCGTAGCGGTTCGCGGTAACTACTGTGTCTAGACACCAAAATTGGTGTGGGCCGCATGTACTTGTAGCGACGCGACGAAATCGCGGATTGAGCTCGCCTGTCCGTAGGTTAGGATTGGGAGAATCACGGTCTTATAATTCGGATTTTGGTGAGTATCGCAGGTATCGCTGGCGCGACATGGTGGAGGCGGATTTGCGCGAACTTCGAGTCAACGATTGGCGAGAGGTCGCACAGGGGCGAGAAAAGTCGTGTCGGACGCCAAGTCTCATTTTGGGTCGCTGAGCCAAAGGAATAAGTAGTAAAATTGATACTTTATTGCAGAAACGTAAAGAATACAGTATATCAGAAATAAGTAGAGAAGTGGGTCCTCTATTCGACTAAATCTTCTTTGTTATCATTTTCCTTATTGTTCGTATTTTTGTCCCATTTACAACGGAGACTAAGAATTATATATAATACCTATGTATTAAGGATTGTAATATATGAGTACTGATATTTAATGATGGAAGAGGGTAGAATCTATTTTCAACGAAAGATTATACATAGTTATACACATGAGAATACCTACATATCATAGCAATCATTCAATAGAGGTAACAACAGGCGACCGCCTGTCAATAAAGCCTTAAAGAATAGAAAGCAATAAGACCTTATTGCTTATAAAAACATCATAGAGTGCGTTAGGGTAATTTCGAAGGCGAAGTAATTGTAAAATTGACAAATATCTACGAATCTAGAAGCACTTTCTACTGTAGTAACAGTACACAAGATGACGTGGTAAGCGTTGCAGTAGCAAGTGTTGCTAAAGTACAAAGTGCTTCTGTTTTTATAGATATTTTCCATTTTCTAAATTATCCCGCTTTCGAAATTACCCCAATACACTTTACTACTTACATATAAAATAGAAATGCCAAGAATTGTTCAATTGGATTTGGTATTATTCTGCAATCGGTAGCCGAAGTATTTCCAAAGGTTGAAGCGCATTTTAACAACTCCGAGTTTATTGTTAGTTATACTCGTACACAATTCCAAGCATTGCTTTTACTGAAATCAGATTTCGGACCAAATATTTCGGTATTGCCATTTATTAAGAGCTGAAAGTAATAATTTTCTGAAACGAACAAATTCAATAATTGAATAATTTTACGGTTTAGACTCACTTGTTTTTAGTCACTCGCGCGACATGTTTCGGACTGTTAGTGCTTGAGAAAGGAGACCTAAGCTCTCCGAAACATGTCGCGCGAGTGACTAAAAACAAGTGAGTCTAAACCGTAAAATTATTCAATGTTAGTATGTTTCACAACAGTTTAAATTTGAATTCAATAATTAGTTCCAGAATGTGCTGGACTAAGTAATTTAATTAAAATATATATTAGACTTTCGTTTCTCGAATTCTTATATTGCCTCTTCAAACCTAATGTTTCAGTCGCCCCATTTATAGGTATTTTATGAAACAAGGAATTAACTAGTAGTAACAATATAGTTGCATGACTTCTAGTATTGCCCGGATCATGCTATTAGCTCTGTAGCTTCCGACCCACTTCTGAAGTCGACTCAAGTGTCGAAAGTCTACCACTAGACTGCCTTCTTACTTCTTAGGGTGGTTGGACGATGGGATAACATTTTCAAAAGAATATAATTGGCAGAATAATAAGAAACAATATCTGCGCTGGTGGCCTAGCGATGAGAGCGTGCGACTTGCAATCTGGAGGTCGCGGGTTCAAAACACCGGCTCGTACCAATGAGTTTTTCGGAACTTATGTACGAAATATCATTTAATATTCACCAGTCGCTTTTCGGTGAAGGAAAACATCGTGAGCAAACCGGACTAATCCCAATAAGGCCTAGTTTACCCTCTGGCTTGGAAGGTCAGATGGCAGTCCCTTGCGTAAAAACTAGTGCCTACGTCAAATCATGGGATTAGTTGTCAAGCGAACCCCAGGCTCTCATGAGCCGTGGCGAAATGCCGGGATAACGCGAGGAAGAAGAAGAAGAATAAGAAACAATATCTTACCTCCTGTGGTTCTGAATCCACGAACCAATCTATCGTAGCTGCAGGCAGTGAATAGTCTGACGTGCAGTTTAAGAGCGCTAGCTCTCCTGTTTACACTACATAGTTTTGGTAGAACCATGACCCGTCATGCAAAATCCTGTTTTTAAGCGCGTACCTACCCAATTATCCATCTACTTCAACTATCATTGGCATACTGGGAAAACTTTCTAAAGAATACCATGTGCAGATTAACGCACTCCCTGCCAGGGGGCGTGGCCTAGGAACAAACTTGTATGACGGTGAACGCAGATGTGCGTCGGGGGCAGTGAATGTGTTAACAAGAAGCAATGTCTTACCTCCTGTGGTTCAGAATCCACGAACCAATCTATCGTAGCTGCAGGCAGCGAATAGTCTGACGTGCAGTTTATGAGCGCCTGCTCGCCTGTCTGCACCAGCGTCGGCAGGCCCGTGATGAGTGGGTCGTACTCTGGCAGTACTGGAAGAAGGGGAAACCAGATTAGTGTCAAACAGAAAACTGTGTTACGTCTTTCCTGTAGACATACACAAGAGTTAAGGGCTATAAAGGTTAATTTTCTTATTTAACCCTTATCCACGTAAGAAAGTCCTCCTTTTATTTAGAGAACTATGATAAAATCATTATTTACATGCCCACAAGCTGTTAACTATTGCCCACAGGAGAGAAAACTAGTGTGTTCGCGCGAACTGTACATTTGTACATATGTCTACAGGAAAGACGTAACACAGTTTTCTGTTTGACCGATTAACACTGATCTGTCAACGAAGCGGCATTCAGATTTTGGAATTTGTTGTGGTGTTGATGTTGTTATGATACCACCTCGCAGAACTCGCAGTGCATTTTACGAAGACCAATTGCGACCGATGCGTATTGATATCAAAATTATACAAAGATCTAAATATTGCTCACGGACGAGGTCCTAAAAAACCTGAGTTTAAGTAGGTACTGCCCAACAAACAATTAGCCGACACTTAGCACTTATTTTATCACCTAAAGACATATAACAGCTGTAGAATAGCTATATATTCTAAGCTTACAGGCTCTGGTGACATCAAGGTCTTTAAGAGGTTCATGTATAGCTTTAAGATCCACAGTAGCCGTTTTGGCCGCTATAATGGATCTTAAGCAGCTAGTGTTATAGCTCAAAGTGAATTCTACCACCTTAACATCTATATGAGTAATAAGCAGCTGCAATTTTCACTTAAGGTTCTAAACAGGCGATAAAAACTCTTTTATAGCTCCGTTACTCGCAATCGCTTCTTAACTCTCTTGTCTCACTTACAGTCGAAAAGAGAAGTTATGAGTCACTTTTATAGATCATGTAGTCGCAGACGGGCGTTATTCAATACCTTAGTACATCTTATAGTGTTATTAGAGTCTTACTTACAACCTAAGCCTATAGCGCCATGTTAATATGACCGATGAATCAATAAGCAAAACAAAAACTGTTAATTAGAACGTAAATACTTAATAAAAATCGATACTTTTACTCAATATAGACATAATGTTAGTATTGTTGTATTTAAAACCGGACTTCACGTATATTGTGTAATTTTGCGAAAATTAAATACGGTGGACCACAATTTAAAAAATATTATATTCAGATAAATATGCAAAGGATCAGAGGCCCTTTAAAATTTTGTTAGTAATACATATAGTTATTGACAGTGTAATTAATTTCGCCATCATAAATCCGCAGATAACACCGGCATCAGTGAACTAAAATAATTATTTGCTTTTATTTATCCGCCATTACATTTCACTTCAAGCTGTCACAGTGCAAGCTTACAAATAATAATACAAAATGGAAACATCTGCAACCAAAGCAGGCAGGGCCAAGGAAAAAATGTGCAATTACCTTCTTGAGTGTTACAAATATTGACTTTAAATGCTAATATACCATCTAAAGCTGAAAGTATCATCTATATAGCTCTACACTACTACTCAAACAGTTAGTAGTCGCTTATTTGGCACCCTTTTAAATCCTAAGTTGTTAATCAACGCTATTATAGCACTACTTTAGCGCTCTTCTACTACAACAGTTTGTGGTCACCTATATGCAACCCATATAGCTCCTAAAGAATTAATTAACACTATTGTAGCTCCACTATACCGCTCTTATGTCTCTTTTTTTATCCGCTAACCCTACTGTAGCACTGTTATAAATCTTATGGTGATAAAATTTGTGCCCAATCCGGGGTTAAAACGGGGTTATAGCCGGCTATAACTCCTATTTTTAGAGCACTAACTACACCTAAAGAGTAAATAGGCGCTTATATAAATCTCTTCTAACCCTTAAATTTAGCGCCTAATGTTAGTTGGGTGTTATATAGTTGTTTCCCATTGCAGTCGCATTTGGAACGTTCAAATCTGTTCAATTTAAATTTATCAAGGAGATTGACAGACATCTCCCGTCGCATGCAGCGTCCTTCATTTTTTGCGCAGTAAGGGTAACATTCCATTTCTAACCGCAGCTGCATTACTGTCAATTTTACTATGGAAATTGACAATGACAGCGACGCGTTCAGTACAGGTAGTGCAGCTGCGGTTAGAAATGGAATGTTACCATAACGCTCTCACAAACGTAAAGTAACCCTTATTTTTTCATATTGACATTTGAAACATGTCCAATATGAAAAGTTGAAGTCAATTGAAGAAGGTGTGCAATCGTAGTAGCAATAACCTATTTTAGTACCCACACAAACTAAAAGTTTAATAGTTAATGATAAAATGTAAGCCCTGAGAATAGCTATACGGTACTTTATTTTTAGAAATGGGGGGACACTGGAGGGAGAAAAGCTAGGTCCTGCTGGATAGCTTGTAAAAAATAAATGAGTAAAGTTGCACCTAACTGGCCTGAAAAATAAAGTAGAATATACACGCGTTGGTACAAGTTCTTTCAGAGGGGTTGTTAAAAGTTTTATAAAATGGTGACGACATCGTTTTATTGTCTTCAAGTGTACTTACTAACGTAATATTATAATTTTTTTAATCATACAAGTTATACGTGTGTGTATTTAAGTTTTGTTGCATGTAGAAAAATAAATTTATACAAGCAATATTGCATGCTACATAAATGAGACATTCTAGAATATTCTCTCGAAATGAAATGTTTGAATTCGGTAGAAAATGATTTTGCCAGAGCAAAACTAATTCCTTTTGTCTGGCAGCAATTTAACTAGTGGCTTTAAATACTGTTATTCAGTTTGTCACATGAACTGAGAACCAGACATTTCAAATAGCAAAGCATATTCACAAAATTGCACAGCAAAAAACGCGTCATTTTCAAATTAATTTTCAAGCTAGATAAAAAATGATCTCATTCTGAGTTAATGAATTGATACAGTTTTGATATTTGATATGACATTGACGATAGTGAATAAAAATCTCACGCGGACAAATCGTTGCATTTGGCGTGTACCAATCAGACAGGCGTTTTCTGATTTTAACAATAGTTTAATAATTGGATCAGATCCATATTAAATCCAAATCTAATTACCTACCTATTCCTTTTTTAAATCAGAATTGGTACGCCGGAGATTAGGCTACTATTTCTGCCTGATAAGCCTGATTCGTACTCACGATCAAGGTCGTAAGAAAAGTTGAAATTAAAACCATGGAGTCGATACTAATTCAACAAATTGACATGGTTTTGATACGTCCTTGTCGATCGTGACGACTTTCACTTCATTTCGAATACACCAATCAGAGTTATCGATCTTCAAAGTCTTGATGACAAGATCACAACCGTAACAAATTTAGTATTATTTAGCATGTATACAGGGTGATTTCCGGGTCGTGGAGCAAGAGAGCCAGACATCATACAGAATCCAAAGATGAGCCTAATGATGTTGTTAATTATTGTTTGTCACCAATAATGATGATTATTTTCCAGATGACAAGTAGGAAAAAACATTTTTGCATACTTACAATTTGGTGACCCTACTCAATGTGACGTCTTGTCGCTTTCCATACAGCGTATGTCAAAAGTCATACGGTGACCATAATTACTTAGTATAACATTAATTTTACTTGAAAAATAAGAATAATTAAAGTAATTATCTTTTAATCAAATACTACCATATGATAATGTGGATCATTTACAGAGTTAGAAAAAGTGGTTCTGGATCACGACCCATAGCTCAATAGTGGGACCGGATTTTTGCACGAAAAGTTTTGATAATTCTAAAGTTGAAAAAGTGATACTTATCTGATATAGGACATATTTTTAAGCATATATGCTATATATGATGAAAAGTTAGAACGAGCGTTAGATATAAATTAGGTATTTATATATTTTTAGTAATGAATTTTTAATATTGAATTAAAGTGCAATGTTTAAGTTCCATTGTTTATAATATGTATGACGCTTTATAATGTAAAATTATTAGAAATATTTTTAACGTGCTTCTTTGTCAAACTACAATTAGCTTATTATTTTGTCGATATTGAATTAAAGTTTAATAAATCCACAACAACATATCTAAATTTATAAGTTAATAGGCAAGCTAAAAAGCTAGAAGAATAAGATATATGCTTTAGAATTAATATGCGTTTTTTGTCCTATAAGATCTAATATTGAATTAGAGTCTGTAAAAATAAGTCTATTACTATAAAATAATATATGCAGCGTATATATGGAAAGTAAGAAATTTCTGTGTGTAGCTTGCATTGTAATAGTAAAATCTAGTTAAAAAGGCGCGAAATTCATAGATACGCCGCGCTGGTCCGTCCGTCGCCGGCGCGGCGCTCGAGAGCCTATCATAGCCTACCTATACCTCGCCCCTCGCCCCACCTCCCGCTCAGTAACACTGTCTGTCTTTTCTTATCATTCATTTGTTTGTTTACCGTGCACATATATAAATTATATGCGGACATTACGTGAAATTAAAATATCTTATTAAGTAAAAATACCTACAGCTGGTCAATCGGATCTTGTCAGTAGAAAGAGGCGGCAAAT
This sequence comes from Cydia fagiglandana, assembly GCF_963556715.1. Taxonomy (NCBI): domain Eukaryota; kingdom Metazoa; phylum Arthropoda; class Insecta; order Lepidoptera; family Tortricidae; genus Cydia; species Cydia fagiglandana. Next base: position 19,669,999 of record NC_085940.1, read on the forward strand.
TTAAAAATGTAGGCGCGAAGGGATATCGTTCCATAGAAAATTTGAATTTCGCGCCTTTTTTTAGTGACAAGATTTGCTTGACCAGCTATATTTCATTATCTTGACTAATATTGTAATAAAAATGTACAAGATATTCACAACTATTTTTTACTATAAAATAAAATAAAATAATCTTTATTGCAACTTTGAGTTGTTACATAACATTGGTTCCTGGCTCTCAAAGTAGGTTTCCCTGTGTCTCAAGAGCCAGTTCCTTCCCAATTACAAGCGTAGGTAATGTTACAATGTTAGACATTTTATATGACATATTAACAATATTAAAATTAATTTTAAAGAAAGATGAAACTGTGATGTGTGTGTACGCGCGCGTGTGTGAGTATTCTGTGTCTGATTTTTAGAATATGTGTGTGTTTCTGTGTGTTTACGCGCGTGTGTGTCTGGTTATTTTAGAATGTATGTACTAGAACACGCATCGTAATAGCTCTTCTGCTTCAGTATAACTTAATGATTTTAACCAAATCTTAATTTTGTTTTTTAATTGAAAATTACTAATGTTGTTTATATTAAGGGTTTTGTGTGCTTTGTTATATAAGTATGGTGCCAAAAATGAAAAATGCCATTTAGACCATGCACTATTACAGCGAGGTACGGGGTAGTGAGCTATGCGTTTGTTGCCAAATGTGATTGTAGGGGCTATTAGTCTGTGGTATCTGCGTAATGTTTGATAAATGATAAAACTATACATAGTTTGTCAAAGGACTGTCTCATTTCAAACATAGACAGGGAGAATCATCATACTATCTTTGACTTACACTAGTACTAGCACCCAAAAGAAAAGGATGAATATAGTTTTTTGTTTTTATTTACTGACAAATTGGTTTGACCAACTATACCTATTTCTGGTTCCTATTGTCATGTCCTGTCCTATTCAACGTCAATATCATAATATGTATATTATAAACCAACTGCTCAATATTACACGGTATACATCCTGAATATACAATAAGGTAAGTGGCCTCACTTACCTTATTGTATATTCCGTGTGGGCCGTATATGCCTATACGGCCCACACGGAATACGTATGCCTCACCTTAAATTAAAATAGTTTTTTTTAATAAACAGGACATGAAGTATGAAAAACTCACTCAAATAGGTTTCTCATTTATTTAAGTTTCTTCATTATACCAAAATAGTTATAAAAATATTACGATACTCTTGGAAAATATACCTTTTATAAAAGTCCTATTATGGGCCTTATTGAACACTACCAGAGTATTACTTAATCCCGCAAAAAATAATCATTTTGACAGTAGGTAATAACAGATTTTATTGTTTTTAACTTAAGAGTTATACATATACAAATAACAATATTTGATACTTCATAACAGGAGGATTTATTTATAACAAGTGAAAATAATTATTTACTTAAAATTATTAAATTATTTAATTATTTTATTATTATTTTACGCGAAAATAGTAGGTAACTAAACATAAATCTTTATTAGTTACAGTAGTCTCATCCTTTAACATCTGGGGGCACGGCAGTGCCCCCGCCAAGACGAGAAAAGCGCAAGGGCACTATCTACCTTTTCTCGAAGCGCTTTGTCGTTTTTTGGAACCCTCATAACTTGGGGTTGGATTATACCAGATAAACAAAGTTCTCGGACTTATTAAGCATATCAATTGCATAGCTCTTATACTTTAGATTTTATTCATATCTAAAAACTTCGATTTCGTCACTGACTCACTCACTTGATGATCATCAATACCGGGTACTTCCTGAAGTCCTCTAAGAAGCTGAAATTTGGTATGTAAGATAGTTTTAGTACACAAACAACAAATAAATTCAAAAAAAATTTATCCCTAAGGGGATGAAGATGGGGTTTAATTTTGTATGGGAAATCAATAATCACTGAACCGATTTAGTTGAAATTTGGTATGTAGATAGGTATTGTTATGGGGAAGGATATAGAATAGATTTCAACCTCAAAGTTTACCCTTACGGGGTGAAGGCAGATTTCAACCCCAAAGTTTACCCTTACGGGGTGAAGGGTTTATATGGGGAATCAGTAAGAAGTACATTGTGTAACAGATGCCCCCAGATACTTATTTCAGGATTTTTAATATTAAATCACCCCCAACCCTTTAAATTAGGGGATGGAAGATTGTCATAAACAACTTACAAAAAGAAGTGAAATCCCATCAAAAACATTTTGATGTAAAATGTTGCCCAAACGAAACCATAAGGCTCGCACTGTCAAAAAGTTATCAGATCTCTTGCTAAGCTTCTAACTCTACAAGCCCTCTAACTTTACTAGCTCTACACCAAAAGTGAGTGGCTTGGCCGTTTTGTTTCTACAAGAACTATTGTATGTAAGTATAATACAAAAACCGCCCAAATGCGAGTCGCACTCGCGTTCCAAGGGTTCTGTACATTACACAATTTTTAACAATATATTTTTTTTAGAGAAAAGTGAGTAAAATGTCTTTAAAAAACCCCGTAGGGATCGGAAAACTAGGTACTTAAGTCCGACTCACGCTTGACTGCACATTTCTAATAGGTTTTCCTGTCATCTATAGGAAAAGAGCTAATATGTGTATTTTTTTCATAATTTTAGACCCAGTACATTCGGAGATAAGGGGGGGGGGGGGGGCGGAATGGTCATTTTTTGCGTATTTTCTTAAATAACTTCTAAACTATTTATTTTAAAATTATGAATAAATATATCTGACATTCTTACAATGAGCCCCTTCATTTGATATAGGTATATATATATTTTTTTTTGAATTTCTATTATTTACTTTACATGTATGTCCTTGGGCTATAGACTTACATGTGTATACCAAATTTCAACTTATTGGTGCAGTAGTTGCGGAGCAAATAGGCTGTGACAGACGGACAGCCAGACACACGAGTGATCCTATAAGGGTTCAGTATTTTTCCTTTTGAGGTACGGAACCCTAAAAATAATGAATTTAATAAATTTTTCACCGTATGCCCATGTGGCGGTAGCGAAACAGTCAAGCCACATATTTTGACTAAGGTGTAGAGTTAGTGAAGTTAGGGCTTGTAGAGTTTGAAGCTTGGCTCGACAAGAGATCTGACAACTTTTTGACAGTGCTAGTCTTATGGTTTCGTCTTAGCAACAAATTTTACATGAAAATGTGTTTGGTGGGATATTTTTTTACAGTATAAATATTTATTCGTAACAGTAAGTATTATCTTTTAACATAATTTTTACAGTACATCTGGTGCTACATTACGACACCGGTGCTATAATAAGCACGTTAAAACACTCCCTTTGACCGTGTTTTAAAATTCGTCACTTGTTGCAAAATATCGATTTTTCGCAATTCTATCGTAAAAGAAAAGAAAACTAACGAAGAGGTTTTACGCATACTGAAAGTTTTGCGTAACTTTTGAATAAAACCATTTATAACCATAATAATACATTTATTGCTTCTCAAAATGTTTCCCTTTACATTCTATGCACATATATTCACTCGCTCGGACCATTTTTGGAAGCATGAGGCCCAATCACTTGACTGCAATTTTTCGACGTGGTGATGAAACGTAGTAACTGCCTTATCCGGGGTCTTAAATGTCAAACCCCAAATTAAATCCTTAATTTTGGGAAATAGATAGAAGTCACAGGGTGCAATGTCTGGATTATAATCCGTATAAGAGACATTTTCCACGTTTTCGTAATTAAAAAATGTTTTTGCCTTTATTGCGGTATCGGTGGACGCATTATTATGACGCAGGAGGATGCGGCTTCTCGGTCGTCTCTCGCGGTGTTTTTCAATGACTGCGAGCACACAAATGGTAGTGTACTGCTCAGTATTTAACGTTCTTTTATTATTTAAAAGTACGGTACAAAAATGTCGCGTTTAAAAAAAACAGACGATCAAAATGTTTGGCAACGCTTTTGGCTTGTTGAACTTGTATGGGCCTCCTGTCACCTTCGAAAGACCCATTGACTGGACTAATGCCTTTTTTCCGGATCGTAGCAGTAAATCCAGGTTTAATCTCCTGTAACGATGTTATATACAGCATTTGAACTTCCTTGCATATACTTACGCAGCATTTCTCGGCACCAGTCAAAAAGTGCCTGTTTTTGGACTGAAGTTAATTCGTGAGGAATCCAAAGACAACAAGGCTTCCCGACTTTTAAATATTCTTGTAAAATCTTTTGTATTTGTCTGAACCTATCCCTAATTGTCCTCAAATTTCGTCATAGGTGATTCGTGGGTTTTCTTCAATGAGTCGTCTCACAGTAGCCACGTTTCCTTGAATGATCGCCGTGGACGGTCGACCATCACGAAAATCATTACCTAGAATAATACTGTCTCTACTAAATTCACCATACCAACGCCTCACGATGCTCAGATGTGGTGCTTCAATCCCAAAAGCATTTTGAATGCAAGCACTACACTCTTGCGGAGTAAGCGAACTTTTAAAATCATAACAAAATCATAGCTCTAAAAATATTTTCGCGTTAAAGCCACGTTCAACGCACTGACTTACTTTGACAAGCCATTAAAAACAAAAGACGATCGATTTGTCGCCAACATTTGTCACATTCCATAATCAAAAGCCTGTATTTTTTTTAAATATACAATTCATAATTTAAATGTTTACCAGTGGCCAATAGTGCAAAACATTCAGTGTGGCCTATGTAGTAGGAGAGAGGGGGAGTTTGTTAAGAACTATAGACAATAGAAGAGGAAGGATGCTTGGGCACCTGATACGACACGACGAATTTATCAAAAATATCATAGAAGGGAAAGTTGAAGCAAACAGGAAGAGGGGAAGACCAAGGAGAGCGTACATGGATCAAATAAAGGAAAAGATCAACGTCGTGTCGTATCGGGCTGTCAAAGAGAAGGCGGAGGACCGCCAAACATGGAAATTCCACCGACCTATGTATTAACAAAAAAAAGTCACTTGTAATTAGTTACTGCCTTTAAAAAGTATAAGTGCCTCAATGTTATTAGACTTTTTGATTCTTTAAAACGTCTTTAGGTCAATAAAGCAAGTGAAAAAATATTAGAGTTAGACCAAGAAAAGTCTGCAGCAATTTTGACAGCCCACACAGTGCAAGTGTTATTTATAAGTCATAATTTCATAGAAGTTTCTTCAAATCGACCTTATTAATAAGAGATTAAAAATATTGAAAATTATCTTAAAATATTTTAATCTAATATTTCATCTCATACGTTCAATAAGGCCCGGGACTAGACCTTTTCACCTGCACTGACAGTGGGCCTTCTTAGCAACAAGTACAAATTCAGAATAATTGGGAATAATAGGGAGCAACTGCTATTTTTGAATGCTAGCCGGGCCTCATATGCCTGCACCTCACCTACCTTATTTATTTGTTTTACAAGGGGAAAAGTTGTTGATTAACCGCTCGTGCTAATATTGATACCCAAACAAGCGAAACAATTTTTTTTATTGAATAGGAGGCAAACGAGCAGACGGATCACCTGGTGGTTAGCGATTACCGCCGCCCATGGACACCCGCAACACCAGAAGGGTTGCAAGCACGTTGCCGACCTTTAAGATGGGGGTCTTTGAAGGTTTGAAGGTCGTATCGGACAGTTCATTCCACAGTTTGGCTGTGCGAGGCAGGAAGCACATTCACAAATTCAAACATTCTAAAATTGAACCACGAGCGGAGCGAGTGGTTCGTAAAGTTGAACCTTGAGCGTAGTGAAGGTTTCAAGGGACGAAGGTTAAATAAAATTTTCACCACATCAGCTCGTAAAGGCCCTCTTGATTGTTCGAAACGGATAAGAAAAGTGGCATTTAATTTGATGCAAATTTTGAGTTGTTACCGTAGGTAAATTGGATCAGTTGGTTGGTAATATTGACTTTAAAATGATAAATATTGAATAACGTTAGTTTGAAATTGATTTTATGATAAAGTAAATATTATCGGAGATGATCGCTCTTATAAAATGTATGTCGCTAGTCATTTATAACCTAAAAGCGCCAAATTAAGCAAAATTATATTGAAATGACACCTGTGTATTGAATTTGAAGAATACTTTAACAAGGGTAGTTATCTGTATGACAATGCACCTAAAATAATTTTCAAATGTATCTATTATTTCTATACTTAACACGATAACGAATTAAACCGCGGGCAGAAAGTAAACGAAACCGCGGGCAATCCCTAGTACATATAGAAATAAATAAGGGAAGGTAAGTTTCCATTAGTGTACTGTGTAAAATAACTATTTACCATTGATAATAATTTTATAAACGGTTTGCGTATTTTTAAGGGCACCGCGCTAACCGCTAGCCCGCGACCGTCGATCGCTGCTGCCTCCTGCCACGGCGCACAGCGCGGCGCGCGCAAACGCCGCGCGTTTGAAATGTAACTTAATATAAGCTCGGAATGCATACTTACGTATCAGTATTTAGTGTCGCCGTGATTTTATATTTCTAATCTTTTGTGTGAGAAGTAAGATCTTTATTATGACCGTGTAATATTAACTCTACAAACTTTAATTCAATATTGGCTATACTGCTTAACGAGAAATCAATATCTAGACAAGCACATTGTCTACATTTCTAACTTTTTACATGTATACTAAGTTGATAGATAATATCGTAATTTTGCAATATCAGCTACTCTAATTCTGTATTTACATAATAATTCCTGTTTTTACGTTCACCAGAAAGCAGCTGTTCCAGATTTCTAAAAACCGAATATTGTGAATAAATTAAAGTGTTATTGAATATGTTAAAGTTTTTTGTAACTTTAATTTTATATTTACATAGTTATTTAGCAAAAATTGAAAATTTAAATATGGCCGAACGCTCCACCTAAAATTTTCTAACTTTTTACATGAATGTTATTTAACATGCTTACAATAACATATCAAAAAAGAAAAAACTTTAATGTTATCAAAACCCATTTTTGTTCCACCGCTGGTCTACCAGAAATCAACCTGTATGTAGAAGCTTGTAATTTGCGTCTAGTAGATAAGTCTATTAACCTATGTATTAGGCAGTAAGCATCCCGAATAAAATAAAATAAAAATAAAATTGTTAAAATTTGAATCAGGCTGTTAAAACAGAATTAGCCTGAATAATTTATTTTTAAGCTAGACAAAGAATAAAAATAGCCCCCGGCAATTTGCAAGTTCGTAACTGCTTGAAAGTTAAACACAGAGCTGGATTTAATAACCTGTATTTTTTCTGGAAGAAACTTGCCATTCTTCAGATCCCGGGCATTGTTAAAACTTCTAGTTTGAGGTGAACTAAACTCGGGCCCAAGATACCTAAAATGTGATTACACACGCTTCCAAATGTTGAGACGAACGCTGGATAGATTAGATGTTTGTTTTCTGTGGCAGAGCTAAAATTTATTTTGCATCGGTCCATAAAAGTTGCAAACCTTTAAAAATTCACCTCGTTAAATTTTCCTGATTGTTGAAAAATCTTGTATTTATTGTATACGGTAAAAATGTTCTTGGTTACCGCTTTGCTGGCCGGATTCAGCCACGGTGACTGCGTTAGTACAGTCGCCATCAGATATATCGGAGCGGCCAAGGCGCTCACAAACATCTGAACACGCCTCTATTGTCAAGGCGTAAGAGCGCTTGTTCAGATATTGTGGCTGGTGAGAGCGATGATCGTGAGCTCTTAGGTGGCTGAAGTATTTAAGCACATACACGCCACACTCATCGCATGTCAGCACACCGCCAACAAATGGTAGTTTATGGCAGGTGGTCGGGCTTTAAACACGTCACGCTTCGCGTAGTCTACCTCGACTCGCTCACACTTGTGCAATGAGAATACAAAGCCTCATAAATCTATAGAAAACTTGCGGCCATGATTCCGCTAATTAAATTCAAAATGGGAACTTTCAAAAAGACGGGCAGGAGCAAATTGAACTCAACTTTGGAGGGTTCTTGTGCCATTGAAACAAACGAGTTATTATGTTCTGTTTCGAGTTAAGTTTTTGAAACTTCTAAAGTAGGTACCTATGTCTTTACCCGTCACGTAACAATGGTGTTCCGGACATTTTGGAGGAGTGCGTGGAGCCGAATCCAACCGAGGCCCTTCGACACTTTAACCACAGTATAATAAAGAGTACTAACGTACAGTATGGACCTGCCTCCCGTTGAAAGTGCCGCCCAACCCGCTCTCGGTTACCTCACAGTTACCGGGTGGCAAGGACGCGACGACGAGGTGCGCAGAGCGGAGGCCACGTAAAATATTCAAATATTAAACAAATATTTACAAAACCTATCAGATCACACTGAAAACAACACAATATCTATATGAACAAAAAATCATGTTTTCAACTTACGTAATATTTTGGTGGCCTAAATTTCCTTACAAAAAATTTACCTAATTCACGCAATGAGTTTTCAGTCATTGAGGTCATCGAACTTGACAACAAAATGGCGGGAACCCTAGCACGCCTTATCTCACTCACACTAGCACGCAATCACCTATACGAGCTTAGACTGTGTGCGTAGGAACGCGTTTGTTTCATACATTTGATCGCCAGTGTCCGAGGTGTGCTTTAACCCATTAACGCCTGCAGCTATACCCACTTTTGGAAACCCACCATTTTTCTAATGCTGTTAGATAGTACAGTACCTGCAAAATCGAATCATACGCCGTGACTCAGGTGTGGGTACACACAGTGGTTAATATCTTGGCACGCAGCAGCACCCGCCAGGGGAACTTGATGGAATTGAGAGTTGGATGGAATCTTAAATGAACTAGGCGTAGGCTATTGGGTGAAAGTGATGAACTAAATACTGGGCTATGTGATAAAAAACTGAACAGACGTTATTAATGAGTTACTTGGTTATCAGGAACATTATCAAATCAAATATTTCTCGACACTGAGCTTGAGCTGTGGAGCCAAAAGCGTTGACTGACCGACGCAGACTGCGACATAAAAAATGCGAGTGACCCATTTATATGTATATTTAATACAGCGCTGGTGGTTTAGAGATAAAAGCGTGCGACTTTCAATCCGAAAGTCGCGGGTTCAAGCCCCGGCTCGTACCAAAGAGTTTTTCGGAACTTATGTACGAAATATCATTTGATATTTACCAGTCGCTTTTCGGTGAAGGAAAACGTCGTGAGAAAACCGGAATAATCATGATAAGGCCTAGTTTGACCCTCTGGGTTGGAAGGTCAGATGGCAGTCGCTTCCGTAAAAACTAGTGCCTACGCCAATTCTTGGGATTAGTTGTCAAGCGGACCCCAGGCTGCCATGGCAAAAGAAGATGATGAACGTCACAGTTTTTGGGTTCTGAATTTATTATTTACAGAACCCAAAAACTGTGACGGTCTCCGAACAAAGTTATCGTATCAAAGTTTTTAATTTTAACTTATTTCTGAAGTTCGCCGCGGACTGACATTTTATTAGAGTCGGGGCGAGATAAACGTCACATTCATTGATACTGATGAGACTCTCCGTTGTACAAACAGCGACACTCTTAACTGTCCATCGGTGGACCTTATGCCTTTTGTAATAAGGTTTACGAACTGTCAGTTCAAAAGTGTGGGAGATGGCACTGAAGTAACTGTCCATCGGTGGACCTTATGCCTTTTGTAATAAGGTTTACGAACTGTCAGTTCAAAAGTGTGGGAGATGGCACTGAAGTCTGCAGGGACTGGAGAATTAATATAAATATGACAGTTATATTTATAAAATTCATGGAGCTTAGTGATTAATGTAGATACTTTTAAAGTTTTACGATCGTAAAATTCGCCTTTGGAGAATTTTAGGCTGCATAAAAGAATATTAAGCGTATTTATTATTATTTTTTATGCCTTTAAACGGGCAATTTTTGTATATATATTTATATATTTCGGGGATCTCGGAAACTTCTCTTCGGACTTCGATGAAATTTGCTACGTGGAGGTTTTCGGGGGCGAAAAATCGATCTAGCTAGGTCTTATATTTTTATATGTATTCCGAGCAAAACACGATCTCTCAGATATTTTAGTATAACTAGGTTTAGCCCAAGCCCTCTCGCGCATGAGAGGAGGCCTGTGCTCAGCAGTGGGACGTATATAGGCTGAAATGATGATGATGAACTAGGTTTATATGTGGCAATGTAAGCGTGTCATACTCGGAGCACAATTTTTAGACTTTATAACTCTTATACAAATGACAACTTTTGCTTTCACATATAACGGGGAGTGCTCCAAGGAATTGTTCGGATTAACCCCTGTCGTTTCTATCCGCCATCGCTATACGTGACACAATTTCTATCTTTACCACTTAGATGGTTTAGAAATAGTGTAAACATTCACTGTCTCGGGCGAGGCGTGTCCTCGCGACTCTGATCACTAGCCCATCGCTCTTAAAACTGAGCTACCAAGACTTCACCCGAGGACAGCAAATATTTCCACCATATGCGCCTTTGAGACGCGCCTTAGCGACATCTGCCATAAGAGTGTTACGCTTCAAATGAAGTTGATTTAGATATCACTAGCAGTCATATCATAAGTCTAATAAAACATGGTCTTCTCTTCCCAGAGTGACACAAGCTTACGTCACAATAACATGGCCGCTATATATAGCGCTATCGCATATTATCATATAGCGCTGTCGCATGATGACGTAGACTTGTGTCAGTCACGTGACCACGAAAAGACGGGAAGAAAGTACCAGGCGGAGTATATTATTATACCATGACTAGCAGTGACAAATATACGAGTAGGCTGTCAAACAAGTTTGTCAGTAGAAAAAGGCGCAAAATTTAAATTTTCTTTGAGGTAACCCTTTGCGCCTACATTTTTTTAAATTTGCCGCTTTTCTTCTGACGGAAATTGCTTGACAGACTACAGAAGTGCTGGAGTCTTTGAGCAATACCGGGAAGGAAGACTGCATTCGAACTATTTCTCCTCTGCCGAAGCATAGGCACAACTGTAGCTATGGCGACGCGTGTTGTGATTCATCCAACTACAAAAAGAGATCGAGGTTTGCAAGATTTATCTTTGACGTGTGTCATTTTCTATGTCTTTGTGTCGTCATTACAGATTGGATTTTGTGGAGTGAGAAGTGCGACTGTGTGCATGATTCCCCCCGCAAAAAATGGCAGAAAGATTTGTACGGTAAGATATCGCTTGGGCTCCTCCCTTCCGGTCCTGGTTTTGCTCGAAGGCTGGAGTAGAAAAATAATCTTATATAGTCACCGGCTAGCGTCATGTTGGCAGCCCGCCGGTCCACGGCGAACCGCGGCCCCTCACTGGACACCTCGCACGTATATTTGGCTGTACCCCGCTCGGGCCGGACCACGATCCGGCACTCCTCGAGATTGCACGAACTGTTCGTCACGGATTCGTTGAAGGTTTGCGTGCTTTCGTACTGGGGACAAAGATATGATAGGTGTTAGTTATGTCACTTATGTCAAAAAGAATAGATAGTATAGAGGGGTCCTGTCATAGTAAATGTTGTAGTCACTGTAAATTTACTGCCACCTATCGACACACGACTGTAACTCAAAATAAACACGTATAAAATTATCAAAAAAATGAATATATATGGATAAATTATTTTATTATTTTTATATCATTTTGACCCATGTTCATTCACTGATATCTATGTGTTAAAATTGTTGAATATGAAACGGTGTCGTCACGCCTTCCATCTAGCCGAGCATAGGCCAAAGATGTGTGCGGCATCTATCCGAGAATGACTTTTTCTTGATTTCCGAGGTACGTTTTTTTCTTAGACTTTATTCATCTTACACGAAGTTACATATGTCTTTGCTACTATTGATGCTAACTGTACACGTATAGTGTTTGTTAGTAGGTTAGTTATCTAATCTGTACCAGGAAGACCCAATAACTTGAGTTAACTGACAAATTCTCAGCTTGATCGAGAGAAAGGAAACATCAAAGTCGTGAAACTCGGTGGCAGCGGATATTGGAGCAGGTTTACACATAACTTAATTAGATGCATGGCGGAGCTTTGATGCGAGTTTCCCTATAGTTTGGCTTTCAGACCAATTCGAACGTACAGTCAGCAGCAGAAGTTGCTAAGCGGCCCAGGTGTTCAAAATGATCTTGACGTGACTTTATTGTTAAGAGAATAGTGTTAAGGTCTTTAGTGTCAAGGTAAATTTGAACAACCCGCTTAGTAACTTCTGCTGCTGATGGTACACTTGACATCATAACGATATCTAAAAAACCGGGCAAGTGCGAGTCGGACTCGCGCACGAAGGGTTCCGTACCATAATGCAATAAAAAAAAACAAAAAAAAGCAAAAAAACGGTCACCCATCCAAGTACTGACCCCTCCCGACGTTGCTTAACTTTGGTCAAAAATCACGTTTGTTGTATGGGAGCCCCATTTAAATATTTATTTTATTCTGTTTTTAGTATTTGTTGTTATAGCGGCAACAGAAATACATCATCTGTGAAAATTTCAACTGTCTAGCTATCACGGTTCGTGAGATACAGCCTGGTGACAGACGGACGGACGGACGGACGGACGGACGGACAGCGAAGTCTTAGTAATAGGGTCCCGTTTTACCCTTTGGGTACGGAACCCTAAAAATGTCAGTTCTAAGTCAACCGCATGGCAACCGTTGCTACGGCGTTCAAAAAGCTCTGTCAGATATAGGTACATTGAAATTTCAGTCTAGCATGAGTTGCGTTCTGGCGCGCGAGTCTATACTTGAATTTACGCTTGATTTATAGAATCGCGTGCTAGAACACAACTCATGCTAGACCATCTGATGTATGCAATGTTTGATATTCGGACAAAATGTTGTCAAAGGCATACAGAATTGAGCCGGACTAGTATTTCGTTGCAACATGAGTTTGAACCATGATTCCAGCAAATAAATTATAAATTAAATTCTGTACAGTGACGTCATGTCAGACAGGATAATTTGGCTTTGTTCTGAATTAAAGAGGTTACAACAAAAGACAAAACACAGTAAAAATATAAGAATATGTACGAAGACGAACATATCCCATTAAGGAGCAAAAATGTAGAGACTTAAGAAAACTCTTAGGCCCCTAAATTTTAGCTCCTTTATGGGATATGTTCGTCTTTACTTTAAACTACGTCCAAGACCACCGGTGGACGGGCAGCAGCGTCCCTCAAATTCGGTGTACTCGACTGCGATCGCCAACCCGCCTGCCAAGCGTGGCGATTATGGCATTCACCAGTGGACGTCTTATGGCTGAGATGATGATGAAGGGCTATTGATATTTTTATAGGCCTGTAGTTATTTTATTTCATGGTGAAATGAACCCAAAGTTTGTTTACCAGCGAATGGTAAAAAAACTCATAACTCATTTTGTACCGTAAAGGTATAATATTGCTTGATTTGCTCTTGAGCGCTCATCCTACCGAGAACGAGATAATAATATGACGAAGTATATATGAACTCGTTTTTACGTATCAAAGAGGACACAAGGGAGGATATATTAAAAAAACCCGGTAAAGTGCGAGTCGGGCTCACGCACGAAGGGTTCCGTACCATTACGCATAAACAGCAAAAAAAATGTATGGGAGCCCCACTTAAATATTTATTATAATTTGTTTTTAGTATAGGTATTTTGTTGTTATGGCCGCAACAGAAATAAATAGATCATCTGTGAAGAAGAAGAAGAAGCTATCACGCTGGATGAGATATAGCCTGGTGACAGGGAAAAAAGTACCACTTAGCTGGGAAAAAACTCTTTTCTGAAAAGGTGCTGTGAAAAATATAATAGCGGACGCTAATAATAGTTCTGCATAAAGGTGGCAACTGACATTCGTATGACGACTGCAGCCAGCATTTCTATTCCCGTATCGACCACTAATCGCTTTTAAGAGCCCCACTTATTTGAATAGTCATTGCATAAATTAGTGCTAGATGACCAAAATGACAGCTGGGTGAAATCGGGCAAAATAGGCCGACCTGTTTAACTGCATAATGAGGCATAATTTGTGATTCGGTTGAATAGGCACGAGCGAGTTAATCAATCGAGATGTACTAATAATACAGAGATTTATTTAAAGTATATTTAATAATAATAAGGCGCTCTACATGACATTAAAGCTCTCCAAGGGGCTTCTGCGTGTTGGATCTATATCCTAAGCCTATCAAAAGACCGGGCTTTATAGGCCCGTGAAATATAAAATGGAGTTACAAATAATAAGGATTGTATAGATTTCTAAAGTTTCAGCAACGCACATGCTACTAAGTAACTTTGATCGAAAGTGTTCTCCCATCTTAAAGGCCGGCAAAACATATAATGTAGGTATAAAAGTAAATAGGTAAAACGTCCACGTAATTTTTTTATCTGTATCACTCCTTACTCCGATTTTTTTATTCTTAATTGACATTTTATCAATTACCAACTTATCTACTAACTGCTGGGCTAATATGGTCGCCTTTTTATCATCTGTCACTATGCCTGTAACGTTCTCACAAGTATGAAAGTGTGAAAGTCACGCATGACATGACAAGTGATAAAACTGCGACCATGATATCCGTGCTGTACGGATGTGATGGTCATTTTTGTCTACATGATAGCGTGGTAAAACGGTATCTTTCTATCCCGCAGAGTTAAAAAGTGACAGTTATTTTATCACGTGGATAAAGCGATCCATAATACGCTTGCTGAGATGGGTACCTATCTATTTTTAAAACTCAATCTATCACCATTCTCCATCTGTATAATCCTGAGTGTTCCCCGAACATCATCAAAGCCATAAGTAATCTGTTACATTAATAAAGCTTAAAGACTGTTAATTTTCCATTTCAAAAAGGTTGTAACTTTCTTCATTTTCTATAGCACTTGCTTTCATTTAAATCCTAGACTTTTCAACCTTCAGGGAATTTACCTAAAAGACCATTCCCAGTTTCACGTTGTCTTACGAAATGGCTTTATGATTAATGTCCCGATTTGTCCCCTAGGGTCCACAGATTTATAAAAGTGGAAATGTGAAAGTTGATTCGTGTCTTCCCATTGTGTTTTGGGATGCGAAGCAATTTCGATTATTGCTGGATAGGACTGTTGTGGGTGGTGACAGATATTTATTTTTATATTAACAACCTTCTGGAAAGGAATTTACGAACAAATACTAAACGACCATATTACTGTATTTACATCATAGTATTGTAATAGTACATTACTACAGAGGCCGGGACGAAAGGGGTTGCCGGCCGAAGACATATAGACGGCCGAGCGAAGCGAGGCCAGATAGGTCTGAGCGCGGGCAACCCCATTTCCCGCCGAGGTATGTATAGTGCTTTTCTCAAACATGCAATGAAATAAATAAAATAAAAAATCCACGAAACCCAAGTTTTATTTATAGAAAAAACTAAAAGTAAACTACACCCAAAATATAACCAACACGTACCTATATCATTATCACGCGTATGTTTTACACGAGTCGTGTATTTTTACTACCCGTATATTTTCATGTATCTTCGATTTTTTCGCCTTGTATTCGTCTGACTGTCGTTTTCGTCACATAAGTTTACATAGTCTTTCATATTGATATCATGTTTCACATACATCGTTGCTTTATGCATGGAGTAAATAAGTATAATTTCCACAGTGTTGACGAATTTGTAGTTACATTCATTTAAAATATACCACAAAACCGTTTCTAATAAACTGTAAGCCATTTTTCTTAGTTTCTCAAATAATAAAATTGCCATAAGCAACCATATACATACTTCGTCTTTGACTTGGCGGCAGAGGCAGCAAGTTATTTAAAATCAATTCTGCTTACGCTGCCAATTCCAACACCTACGATTACAATTAATATTAATTTCATTATTTCGTCGGAACTCATATTAAAGTCAAAAAATCAACAACGCACCATAAATCCAATAAAACAGAATGAATATTTTTCAACTTTACCTCCATTACAATTTAAAAAATATAACTACGCGTGTTTGAGTAGACCTTTTTACCGCTAACGTTTAGATGAAATATTTTAAATGTTTTTATTTGTGTAGTTAAATTTATAATTTAAAATTATAGAATGTATTATTTATTAAATTCATGTTGATTTTATACAAATAAAACTGCAAATTAGTTATAGCAAACATAGTTTTTTGTTTTTTTTTTATAGGCGTAGTGGCAGAGTGTCATTACGAACCATAAAGCAAATACTGCCTTTAGTTTTTTTAATGGATGAATGCCACGATGCTGTGTCACAAATATCTGTAAAATTAAAATTAAAAAAGAGGACTTTGCCGGCCTAGGCCTGCAAGATGTGTATGAAATTCCATTAACGACCTTTTGTCCTAGCCGCACCTGAAACGTCATACTTCGCAGCCTATTATAAGGAACATAACATCAATATTTCATTGCATGTTTGAGAAAACATTATTAAAAAAAATCTATACTATATTTCATAAAATAAAATTGTGAATCGACTTCGAATCATTTGTCGACTCGCTAGTAGTGTGATGTTATAAAATTAAGATACGAATAGATTTAAGTACCTCTTGAATATACATATTCAAAAGGTACTTAAATACAAAATACAGTACGTAGAGGCCCCCTTTTTAAATACCTATCGTTAAATTTAAATACCTAAACAAGATTATTAACAGTGGCGGCGCTAGTGTGCATGTTGATGGGCTCTTAAAGTTACAGAACGACAAAACGGACATCAGCTTTCACAACATGCAAACTCAAACCCAAAGGTCGAATTGATAAATTAACAAACTTCGAATCCCAAACTTCCAGTTAAGATGGCCACTTCATCGCGAACGGGATTCAGACAAGGAGACAATTAATTATAATAAAATGGGACGACGATTTGGGTGTGTAATCAACTGCACTTGAGTTTGGAGTTAAGAAACCATTAAAGTCTAAGGCAGATTTGTAAAGTTTATGATTTAATATTCTATAGAAAACTTTCCGTACCTAATCAAGAATTCGGGGACCTTTAACATCTTCAAATTTAATGTTTCATTAACCACAAATACAGATCCCTGTTATATTGTAGTTATCATTTATTTTAAGACTTTTACAATGTACTGTTTACCCAGGTACTCGTGGTTGTTGTATTTACAAATGTTGCTATCTATTTTTTATATCACTATATGATATTATATATATTATATATATTTTTATATGACATTCTTACACAGATTGACTAAGTCCCACAGTAAGCTCAAGAAGGCTTGTATTGTGGGTACTCAGACAACGATATATATAATATATAAATATGTACTTAAATACATAGAAAACAACCATGACTCAGGAACAAATACATATCTGTGTCAGCACACAAATAAATGCCCTTACAGGGATTCGAACCTAGGGCCATCGGCTTCACAGGCAGGGTCACTACCCACTAGGCCAGACTGGTCGTCAATCTTCAGCTTCACTATGATGTCACTAAATGTTGTATTGACTAGTGAAAGGACCCTTGAGGATTAAAAAAAATTGTTCTGAAGCATTAGTAAAGAAATTCGACTTTAACTTTAAAATTTGTTCTGAAGCATTAGTGAAGAAAACTGTCGTGCGTGAAACATACATGCCTATACTAACATTAAGCTAATTTTACGGTTAGACTCATCACGTTATGCGAATGTCTAAACACGTAAGTTAAACCGAAATATAGGCCCCGTGCATGAACTATAGGGGGCAGCATATGAGCAGTCAGATTTTTGGCGCGAGGTGTAAATGTGTCGTTTATGCTTCCGGTGTAGCCCACAGGATGGCAGAACCTACTATGCACAAGAAAACGTTCGGTACCTACGTTTTCTTAGAGAACGGTAGATGGTAGCACTTGCTTTGGCAATGTACATTGTGCACATATCTTTCCGATTCAGGCCACAAGATGGCAGACCTGCGATGCGCACGGTCCCTATTAGTGAAGATTACCAAGGGGCCCTGTTCCTTCCATCAGAATCTTGTTCGAGATCACTTGATTATGACAAGAAGACAATTAATTATAATAAAACGGGAGTTGTCGACTTGGGCCCATATTATCAATTGCACTTGAGTTTGGAGTAGTCAAGAAGCCGTTAAAGGCTAAGGACTTGTAAAATTTCTGATTTAATTTTCTATCGAGTGAACTTTTCGTAAACAGTACACCTTATTAAAACCAAGTACCCCGCCGCGTCTGTATGTTTGCGAAACTCAAAAATTGTGTGGTCAAAAACTTCATGTGGTTTTCACCTATCAATATGTAGAGTAATTCTTGAGGAAGGCTTAGGCTCATAATTTGTTAACCTTTGTAAGCGTCGCCTAGCTAAGTAATAATTAAGGCTACGCGAACCTAGCCACCGCCGTGCAATCGAATAGTTACGGCCCGTTTCGAACTTTAAGATACGTCAAATATTACGTCTAGATATGATATAGATTAGATTATGTCAGTGTGAAAAGTGAAGTTTATCCAAATATAAAAACGTCACTTTCAGTACTGACGTATCTAATCCATGTCGTATGCAGACGTAATATTTTTTCTGAATACAACCAATTCTAAAATAAAACTACACTAAAGTACCTACACTAAATCTAAAAAGGCCCCTGCGGCAAGGTCCCAAAGATGCTGGCTGCGATACCCCACTGAACTGCCAGACTGACGAGTTGAGCGAGGTAACTGCCGGCTCTCGGGTCACCAGTTGCGTCCCTTAGTCTCTTTGAAAGTCTCCAAAAAGGCTCAAGAGCGCCGGGACCCCACGTAGCCAGAGTCCCGACGCCGAAAGGAACAAACATGTATTCGGCACCGAGACCGCGGTATTTCCCCGCGTTTGCATAATTTTCGACCGCCACTGCAACAGCTGCTGCACACAGGGACCCGTGAGAGACACAGAGAGTCCTCACAGAGGTTCCGTGGAGATGTGAAGTCAAGTAACATTATATTTATGTCTGGTAGGTATAATTTGTTCAATACAAAATCAAATCATAATAAGTACCTATTTCACTTTTCGATCTAGTAATCATTTTAGTGCTTAAATAACAACACCTAAGTGGGCACTAGGTAATTACAAGTCTAGACTTTAGTAATCAGCGACAAAGTGCCACTAGACAGGATAAGATGAGGGCAAAATCAATTTCAACAAGTAATTGAGTTTCTTCAGTTATCTAATATAAAATTACTTCGAGCTATCAATGTGAAATAGCCGGATTAGCAAGCTAAAGTGGCAATGGGCAGGCCACATTGCACGCAGAGAAGATGGCCGATGGGGTCGAAGAGTGCTCGAGTGGAGACCAGGGACTAGCAAGCGTAGCATAGGACCTCCACCCACAAGATGGACAGACAACCTTGTTAAGGTCGCCGGAAGACGCTGGATTCGGGTCGCTTCCAACCGGTACGAATGGAGGTCCAAAGGGGAGGCCTATGTTCATCAGTGGACGTCTTATGGCTGAGATGATGATCAATGTGAAAAACATTCCGATATTCAAACTTAAACTAATGACCCGCCCCGGCTTCGCACGAGTTACACAAAACATAACAAAATAGGTACACAATACACCTAAACCCTCCTCAAGAATCACACTTGATTGGTGAATACCCCATGAAAATCTGTTCAGTAGTTTTTAAGTTTATCGTGAACATAGATACACACAAACAGGCAGACGTGGCGGGGGACCTTGTTTTATAAGGTACGAGTATGGATAGTGATTAAACATATTTTAGACACTTACATAGATACAATGGAAAAATCTATTTTCTCAGAAACAAAATAGGTAGTAAAACGTATATAATTTGCTCCAAAGTACGAAATTTAATTTTAATTTTAAAATTATTATATTGTGGTTGGTATGATGACATAATAAGCCGATTTAACCCTTAATCAAATATCGGGAAATTATTTCCCACTTCATTCTAATTTACGAAATATTTTTTATCTTTTTAAAGGCAGCACTCAGCGATACCAACCATACAGATTTAAAATTTTAGTAACATTTTGAATTTGAAAAATGGCAACACTTTTCTAATGGCCGCCATTTGTGACCATACGTCAAAGTCAATGTCAGTTGTTGTGATATTTTTTGCAATAACGACAATTTTTTTAGTGTTTTGAGGTTAAGTGCGAAAAAAAATCTTGTAAGTGCATACACTGAATACTATCATAAACTAGACTTATTGTCCCTGTGTTTTGCTTGAAAATAATTGTGATAACGATATGATTTAGCCAAGATTTTAAGGTTTTAGTAAGTGGGTAATTATTTCCCATTGTTTGTTCTTGAACGTATGATTTACAAAAAAATTGGTAGGTTTTATCAAGTGGGAAATTATTTCCCAGTGTTTGTTCTCCACCTAAATTTTAATTGGTTTCCATAAATAAAAATATATGCCCGTTTGCCTGTTACACAAAAAAAAACTGTGCCTGTTTTTGTTTTCTTTTTTCTTTTATTTATTTCTTTGATTTTTGAAGATAACGTTAAAGGATCATACTTGAAATCCAAGCAAAGCCGGGGGGAGCTACTAACTAGTAAAAAGTTCGTAACCGTATCGGACAATGGGAAACTATTTCCCACTTCATTCAAATTTTGCTATTCCGTAACGGATAACGGGAAATTATTTCCCACCGCAAAACCCCCCTTTCCCCCCACTAAAATTATTTTTATATATTTTTTCGTAATCTACGCACCCAAATTGCCTAAAAACCATTATTAGTTTTCAAAAATCTCATAAAAAGTGTTCCGTTTGATTAAGGGTTAAAGTAGATCATTACCACTAAATATCATGTTGCAACACTTAAATGAGGTTGTGATATATTTTTCATGCATAAAAACCGTTGAAGCACAATGAATTAGGGTAGAAAGGGGATAATTGAAACACGTTATGTTTGAAATAAGCCAAAATTTCTACCATTTCATCACACACAAATAAATTTAATGTCATTATCGGAATTCAAACCTTCTACCAGTAACACCACCTTCACAGGGAGGGTAAGGAAACTTCGCGTAAGTCGTTAATTCTATAATTGCTCGGTTGTCTGCAAAACTTGATACAAGAGCCTAAAGACAAACTACTAGAACAATGAACTTCAGTTTGAGTACTACTTAGATACTTATGGAGGAGGAGGAATTAGTAGTTTGTGTTACAAGGGATCAAAATGATATATTTCCGTCAAGGGCGTACATTGAATCCTGAATGAAGCAATGGATTCTACAATAAATTCTTGTAAAGTAGAATCCTGAGCGTAATGAGGGATTCAAGTGTTAACGCCCAAGACGAAATAATTTTGATACCGTGTGACACATACTGCTTTTCACATCAACTTGGAGGAAAATAAAGAAATTTTAGTGTTGACACAATCTTATGCTTAAACAGATTATTTTAGCTGAAAATATAATGTACAAAAAAATGTAAAAATAGTGTGCTTGCACAGAAAAGTGTTACATCGATCCTAGCAGGGAGGAAAAGTGCCACTTTGATCCCTCCTAGCAGGGAAGAAAAAGCTCATTTCCGAATAGGTGGTGTGAAAAATACAGGGTGATTCAGGAGACGTGAGCAGGACTAACACTGCACATTTCGTAAATTATAAGCAACTGTTTCGTATCAGTATTAGTGAGGTTAACGTTAATTTTCTAGTCGTGTTGAAAAAAAAAGGTAATTAATTTATTTACCACATGCATGGTCACTCTAAAATTAGAATACTAAACTACCGATATTCTGTGTCAAATTGAATGTCAACACTGTCATCACGGTCTGGTTACTTTTGAAAACTCGTATCTCACTCAAGTTGACAGTTTATTTTCTTCGTAATGCTGTCATTACGGTTAAAGAGGTTTTATGTTTATTAATTAGGTCTTGTAGGGTGACCATTATTGTAGAGAATTAAATTTGCCCTCACCAAAAAGTAAAAAAATAGGAAAAAGTGTGGTTGTTTCACCTAAATACGACTGTGATCGATCAATTATCAGTTACTGAGTATGCAGGATTAGTCCTGCTCACGTCTCATGAATCACCCTGTATATTATCTGTTACGTTAAGGTGCAGTGTGTTCAGTACTACTACCACCGGTTTTGAGATTGACATATTTACTCACATCCAAGTAACTTACTTTCTATGCATCTCGCTTGTACTCGCATATTAGTGCAAGCCAGATGTATAAAAAGTAATTTACGTAGACGCGAGCTAATATGTCAATGGGCCCGATTCGGATTTTCAACCAAGATATGATAACGATATGTTTAAGATCTAACCTGTCAAATTTGACATTTACGCGATTCTGGAGATACTCTTGAACGATTTCCACAGGATATGACTTAGAGATCCAATTCACATCTAATAGATATCTTACTCTATCTAACATAAAAGTGACATTAGTTTCCCGAATTGCGCTGCAAAAGAGAGCTAGTTGATATCTAAGCTATAACGTATCTAGAATGGATCTAGTACGTGTCGTCTCTTGTGAATATCTTGAAGTTCGAATACGGCTGAATGTCTAAAGTGGTGGTGGCCATACAGGTCTTGCTTTGAACGCATGGATATGACAATAGAATACACATCCTCTTTATTGTCCAATCTCAGAATAAATGTACATGGAAATTCAAATTATACATAAAGACAGAGATAAACAACAGGCAGCCGACGGAGGGATGTTTTACTTTAATGGAAAATAAATTACACATCTGAAACATGAATTGAGAGCAGTCATTGGCTTTCATTTAATTAGGTCAAGGAAAGTATGAAAAGGAAGTCTTTTTATGTGGTACTTTTTGATCGTTTCCTATCAGCAGTACATATCTTATTTCTAATAACAGGAAAATGTCAACTTATATAAAACATCAGATTTTTTATTGAACATATTTGATTTCATAAATGAGACCTACAGTACTCTACTCTGTGTATCATTTAGATTTAGACCAAGAAAAGTCTGCAGCGATTTTGATAGCCCGCGCAGTGCAAGTATTTTTTATATGTCATAATTTCATAGACGTTTGACGTTTAAAATAATACTTGCACTGAGTGGGCTATAAAAATCGCTGCAGACTTTTCTTGGTCTAACTATAGTAATAAAATGATTCTCTCTAAATTTTCCCTTAATAAATATTACATTTTTAAATACTTAGCTAGTATTGTATTGTAGTACGGGCAATTTTTCCGCAACTCGACGTCATGCGCCTATTTTGCGTGATAATTTTACGTAGCTAGTAAATATTCGCTCAATTTAGAACCCACCAAGCCATTAACCTCCTAATGCCCAGCTATACAAATGAAAAATCCAAAAATTGCCATTGAAATTAGAACCTATAGTGCAGGAAATAGAGTTGATTTTGGCATGTTGGAAAATTGAACGAAACAAAGCAAAAGCGACTCTGTTCCAATTGAATAGGATTTAAATTTCATTGAACTGAAGAGGTACTATAGGTAGGACCTTGGGCCTTATGAGGTTAACTGATTTACCCGTTCTTTTTTTAAATGCTTACTCATGCTCCTGTCAATCAATTCAACTCACAAAAGAGTACGCTTTTCCCCTAAAATAACATTTTCAATATTAAAAACCGGGCAAGTGCGAGTCGGACTCGCGCACGGAGGGTTCCGCACCATAATGCAAAAAAAAAAAAACAAAAAAAAGCTAAAAAAAAGCGGTCACCCATCCAAGTACTGACCACTCCCGACGTTGCTTAACTTCGGTCAAAAATCACGTTTGTTGTATGGGAGCCCCATTTAAATCTTTATTTTATTCTGTTTTTAGTATTTGTTGTTATAGTGGCAACAGAAATACATCATCTGTGAAAATTTCAACTGTCTAGCTATCACGGTTCGTGAGATACAGCCTGGTGACAGACAGACGGACGGACGGACGGACGGACAGCGAAGTCTTAGTAATAGGGTCCCGTTTTACCCTTTGGGTACGGAACCCTAAAAAAGGCTTCAACAAAACGCTTTCGTATTTAAATTCAAATCTAATAATTTACGTAAAAAACGTGCCTAAGTTATAAAATGTAATTTTTAATTGATAGAGGCATGATTTAAATAAAAACTACCTTCTAAGCTTAATTAAATAGCATCGTTCGCAGACGTTTCTGCTTATTAAAAAATAAAATTAGTATGGGTAGCACATCGTAACTGGTGAATTTCCAATATGACTTGGAACTCTGGTTTAAGAAGTGTAACACTCTTAAGGTAGATGCCGCTAGGGTCCCTTTGGCCCATAATATGATGGAAAGATTTGCTGGCTATGGATGAGGTCTTGATGACTCAGATGGCACAGAGCGCTGGAGTATCGATCCAGCGGCTGTGAGTTGAAGTCTCACTCAAGACAGTAATTTTTCCACTTTTAAATTTATTCTAAAAACAACCTGTTTGGACATCGACCTCTATATTACTAAGCGAAAATTAAACCTCATTTCTGTTTCAGCAAACGAAGCGTTTCAATTTTTTGCTCATCAGCTGCCATGGAACTAATTAAATTAGGTTTATCTGGATAGCCCAGTTGTAAAAATACATTTAGGTCAATTTGTACTTTTATGGTTACTCCTATACTATCACTACCGCAGTGACTGAAGCAAAACTGTTAAAATAAATAGCTGAATTGCGCTATTAAAAACGGATCACTCATGTATTTTAAGTCAAATAACGCTCGATGTCAACGCAAGCTCCTGATGACACTCCTCGGTACGTGAACAATGTGCGCGTTTTTTTTTTCTTCTTAAAATACGTGAGTGACACGTTTTTAATATTTTTTAATATGTCTGTGTGTCGGAAGTTTTGTTATTATAATAGCATGCGACATAAGCCGGCTCGATTCGGGAAATGAATTAGAGGCTCACTAGATATGAAATAGTAAAGATATGTGACGTTCCACTGCAAAAGGTACCTTATGGCGGCTGGCGCCGTGATTCGGGTAATGAATTAGATATTCACTATAGATATGAAATAGTGAAAATATTTGACGTTCCACAGAAAAAGGTACCTTATGGCGGCCGGCGCTTACGTCGCATAGCGCCGCAATAATATTGGAGCGGTGTTAATAATAGCGTGAGCGCCAACCGCCTTAAGGTACTTTTACCCGTGGGACGTCACATATGTTTACTATATCGTTTCTAGTTAATCTATAATTCATTTCCCGAATCGCGCCGTAACACTGGTCACAAAGCCCGTTTGAGCTGAAGAGTAAACACGCTGAATAAACTCCACATTATCCTCTCTCATATTATCTGTACGAGGGATATCTGAAAGAGGCATTTGAAAGCCAAGCGCTGAAAGCCTAATTTCAGCTTACACGTGCAAACGAATTTTCATTACGTTAAGTGAGGGTACGTAAATATGCTTTGGCTGACGCTGATTTTGTTTTAATAATTTGGTATGTTTATTTTTTATACATCTATGTACAATGTACAGTCAGCGTCGTATAGTAAGTAAATAAAGTATTCGAATAGTTCGGTACACCATATAATTTGTATGACGTACCGAACTATTTGAATACTCTGGGCCCGATGCGGATTGTGAAATAGACGTATATTAGACATCACCAAGATACGATAACGATATGTTTAAGATCTAACCTGTCAAGTTTGACATTTGCGCGATGCTGGAAATACTCTTGAACGATTTCCACAGGATATGACTTAGAGATCTACATAATACACATCTAATAGATATCTTACTCTATATAGCGTAAAAGTGACATTAGTTGCCCGAATTGCGCTGCAAAAGAGAACTAGTTGATATCTAAACTATAACGTATCTAGAATGGATCTAGAACGTGTCGTCTCTTGTGAATATCTTAAAGTTCGAATACGGCTGTCTGGATGCTACCTATAGTTCGTTTTTTTTAGCATTAGAAAGAACTCCACAGAAGCAAGCGTACAGTTTTTATCAGGCTATTTAATTGTTAATAATTATTGAATTATCTAATGTAGCACGGTCAATACATATAATTTACTTCAAATTATTACCGCTAAAAGTGCCGGATTTGGAACCACAAGCTTACTTCTGCGAAGTTCTTTCTAATGCTAAAAATAACGAACTATAATATAAGACCCTGACTCGTACAACATTGATTGTCCAATATCAGAAGTGTGACCAATTGGAAGTGTCATGGGAACTATTTGGGTGTAACACAAAACTGTGTTATTACGTCTTTCCTGTAGACATACCCAAAATTTTAAAGGCTAGAATAGCTAGGTATTTGTACAACATGAGATCCAAGTTTGATATTTCTTTGACCTTCATATATATGAATATGAAGGTCACTTAAATGTCATTTTGTCTCACTGTTTTTAAGTAGGAAAGTACCCTTGTTCGTGCTGCTGAGGTGAAAAGGTTAATTTTCTTATTTAACCCTTATCCATATGAAAAGGTACTCCTTTTACTGGGTAAGTAGGTATGCCCGTGCCCACAAGCTGTTAACTATTGTCCACTGGTGAGAAAATTTGTGTGTTTTTCATGAACTGTACAGTTTTCAGCTTCGTTTTAAGAAAAATAAACGACGCTTTCATCATCATCATCATCTCAGCCATAAAACGTCCACTGCTGAACATAGGCCTCCCCCTAACGACGCTTTGTTTAATATTAATAAAAATGAGCCAAACTCTCCATGTTAAAACATTTTCATTATTTTTTTACCATGGTAAAATATTTACAGTACAGTCGCCATCAGATATATCGGAGCGGCCAAGGTGTTCACAATATCTGAACATGCGCTCTAACGCCTAATAATAGAGGTGTAGAGGCTCAGATATTTGTGAGCACCTTGGCCGCTCCGATATATCTGATGGCGACTGTACTAGAAATTATAAAATTGGTGTCATATAAAATACAAAATTGTTCACACTTTGACATTCAAAGTAGCATTAAACTTTAAGAAAGTATCGTTGCGAGTTACAAAGCAAAAATATTAAGTTTCAAATTGCTCACAACACTCTTAAGTCTTAAGAGGACAACGGATGGCTCTTGAGACTGAGTTGGAAGTGTTTCTGAACTTAAAATTTCTTATATTAAGTTACAGGGTAAGTTAGTACTGAGGTAAGTTTCTAGGGACGCAATTTATGGCTAAGCAGTAAACACTTCATTTATTTAATTTGTAGATTGAGGGTCTTCACGAATTGGGGTGTCTAAGGGGCAGTTAAATTAAAGTCGATATTACGAGAAGAGTTAGACCAAGACAAGTCTGCAATGATTTTGATAGCACACGCAGTGCAAGTGTTATTTTAAACGTCAAACTTTTATGAAAATATGACGTAATAATAACGCTGGCACTGCGTGTGCTATTAATATCGCTGCAGACTTATCTTGGTTTAACTCTATATCAGTCACTTGGCTTTTAAATACCAAAATTAAAGCATACTATACTTTTTAAGCGTTAGCAGGCGAGTTGATCTACCCCAAACTAAACATTTTTAATGAATTTTAAATATATATTTTAGTCACCCTCAAGCGGGCAATATGTACCACTGGTCTCTCTATAAACATGTATTAAGTTCAGAATGTATCATAAATGCAATAAATATAAGTTTCAACCGTACCGATTTAACTTAAAACTTAAACGAAACAGGTTTTATATTACATGAAAGCCTCCCTCAATTTTTAATTTAATGTTATAGTTTTCGCTATTACATTGGTAATAAAAACACATTATGAGAAAATTTCAACTGCCTAACTTTGTCTCTTTAAATCGCACAAACTAGCGGACAGTAGCGTAGATTCTGATCGTCACCCTTCAGCTACGGAACCCTAAAAAGTAAAATAAAACAACTACAAATTCTCATCGCTACACAGATAAAACAGTACAAAGTAATCTCGTCAACTTTGGATCCAACTTTGCGCTATTACCACGAAGCCCACGTATCTGCTAATTCACCCATTCATTCAACCTGGCAACACTTTTACATCGTAAAATCTTCTCTATTACTCTAGAAATAAAATAGATTTCTCTTTAGTCCGTTAAGTGTAGTGTAGCTCTACCGACTACAAACAATTTTTTGGACTAAATTGATCTCTGTCACTCTCGAAATAAAGTTTATTTTAAATTGTGTTATGAACGGTGATCCTACTGACTGCACCAATAAAACGAAATGACCTGGCTTATTAGGATTCACCTGTTACTTACGCTCTGTTGCCACGGAGAGTGGACAAGTGTTTAATTAGATCCCTCAATAACTTGTAACTATATCCCTCGGATTAAGTTAACTATGGAACTACAGTTAATTAGTGCTAATTTGTTTTATTAATTAACTAAACGGTGTCATGATGTCTACATGAATATTTACTTTATGTTCAATGTTTTTCTTGTTATTGAGTTCAAAAAAAAATATTGTGAATTTATATTAAACATGTATTTGTAGTGTAGTGAAACGTGGAAGAGAAAGACATGCTGCGGCGACCGCAACTGAATGGGACAAGGGCAAGAGAATGATGATGATATTAAACATGTATTTATATGTATTTATGTATGTATTGCGTAATAATTATGTACTTATTGTTATTATTTTTATATGTATTGTGTTAATGAATATTATAGAAAAACGATTAATTGTTAATAAAATTTAATTTAATTTGTGTTTCATATACTTCATATCGACGTTTACAATCCTGCAATAATAAAAAAACCGTTTTACCTAATGATTGATTGCTAAAAAATGTCGAGATTTAGTCCTCCATTTTCAATTTTATCGTGCAATAATTTGCATAAAAGCGTTTTTTTTTTTGTTTTACGAAATTGTAGTGTATAAAAAATAATGAGGTTTTTAAAATGTTTAAATAGTTAATGGGAAAAATGCCTCGGATAAGATCCGCAACAAAACATTGGACTATTGGAGTACAAGGGTCCTCTTGTTATTCTAACCTGGTTAATGGGGAGACTTGGTAGGGTGTTGAAAAGACACAGCCAAATATCTGTCATGCAATTTAATACACTTCGCTAACTACTTACAATGCACTCCGCTTTAGGGCGGGCGCTGCTCAAAATACAATCGGTTTCTATAAACCGTCGGCGGTTATGGGGTGACACTATAGTAAACCTTAATCTACGATCGCGAGATGGACGAGACGCGGGGTTTTGGCCAAAACCTGGGATAAAAGTCTAGTGCACTCACGGGTACCGAACGTAGCTATCATCCACAGGCCCGCTGGTATTTAACGCAGCAGGCGGATCGCTGACGGTGGGCGGCGGGCGTTCCTCAAGCTCCGGCTTTGGCAAGCCCGGGCGAGAACAACCCGCGGCGCTCGGAAGTTCCACAAGAAGGACCCGCGCGATGATACCTTGGGATCGTCGGACCGCGGCAAGGCTGTCCGACACACGGCTCGCGGGTCAAGGCCGTGCCCTACGGCTTGATGGTGGCGCCAACATGACGCGCCTCGGAGTCGACAGGCCACGCAAGTGAAGGGGAGGCCTGTGTGAAGCACCTCGGGTTCGCCGGGCGGCACGCCGTACCGCTCGACACACAGTCCACAGGCCTTGGAAACTGCGCCCTGCGGTGAAAACCAGCGTCCCCACGACGCTCAGCACATCAGGGAGCGCGCAACGACGCTCGGAGCAACACGACCGTCGGCCATGCTTGCGCTCGCCGGCGGCACGGAAAGCACCCGGTGGCTACGCCCTTTTCGCGCACAACACACACACACACGGCGCGATTTACATATATCCCAATCTTCCACCGGCCGGGGCAGGCGGCGGAAGGGGGCGAGGCGGTTTATTTCGATATTCAATTAGGAGCTGTATAAATGCTAGCGAGCCCCAGTTCCAACTGACACTTCCATCATCGATTCCAAAAATACCCCAGCCCTCCGTTTCGATCCATATCGACGCATCAAACGTCAAACCAACTTAAACCTTTTCCAAATCAAATGACTCTCGAAAAAATATCAATGCTCATTAATACTTGTAATATTTTAAGTGGTTAATAATAATTACTAATAATTATATTTTTATCGTACGTTTTCTACCTTGTTTCATTCAGAATACCTTCTTTCCGATGCGGTAACTAAACGCATAATTTACTTTCTGACAGTTCTCCTGTCACAGATTTCAACTCATTGACACCGTCAAAATCATCATTTATGTTTCATAAAAATTCCGAAAATGATTCTAAAATACGAACTAAATTAGGATGTGACCTACTTGGGCAGTTGGGATGGATCACGAGGATCACTTTGATATACGTGAAGCCAGGTTTGGTCCAGCAACCTCTGCACAATCTGGGTGACAAGTTCCGTTCAAGTGGCATACTCTTTGGACTTGTTTCTTCGAAACCAGTTAGCCAGGAGGCAGGATATGTTAATCAACCTGCGGCCAAGAAGGTACGTTACGGTTTTACCTAAGTGTCACACTGTGGTGTATGTTATTTTGTTGGAAATGCGACAGTCATGTTGTACCGGTTATCTTGTATGGAAAAGTATGTATTTATCCTAGGCAAATACGTAGCATCGCTACAATATCCCCTCTCTCGGCAAAGAGGTTAAGCGCCGCTTAACCGAGGCAGCCGGGGTAACCGGAGAAAAAAAAATCTTTTCCCAAAAAATCATCTGGTCCAGTAGGACGTTAACTATACAAACAATCAAAACAATATCAAACACACTATATTTAGGTGCGGTGACTCCTGGTGTAAAGGCGGTTGAAGGAGATAACCGAATTTACATTGATTTTGAGGTACGAGAACGAATATATACAGGTCTAATGGACTCAGGAGCAAATTTAAGTATAATAGGGAACAATTACCATAAACATTTCTTAAATTTAGGATTTAATTTAATAAATTACACTACAACTGCGACTTGTGCAAACCGTTCTGTCGTTGAGGTCATAGGTAAAATCCTATTACCAATCAATTTCAGAGGGATGCTTTATAATATCATGTTTATGGTAATCCCAGAAGTATCTGATGACTTAATTTTTGGCATGGATTCTATATTAACGCTAGAATTAATAGATCTTTTTAAATTAAAAGATATTCACCTTCTAAAAAGGAAAACATCACTTAGGCCGGAGTCACTAAAAACATTATGTGCCATAGTGCCAAAACATGATCTCTCCCCTCTTGAATCAATTCAACTGGACAAAGTAATAAATGAATTTAAGTCAATCAGTACAGAGGAGCGAGGTCTGGGTAAAACATCTCTAGTAGAGCACAAGATCACAACAACGGGGCCACCAATAAAACAACGATATTATCCTCTTTCACCGTTTAAACTGAAGGCTTTAAATGACGAAGTAGACCGGATGCTTCAGCTGGGCGTGATAGCACTATCTAAATCACCATGGTCTAACCCCGTTGTTATGACTCCAAAAAAAGACGGTTCCTGGAGATTTTGTTTAGACGCCAGGAAACTTAACGACGTCACAGTCAAGGACTCATATCCTGTACCATACATTAATTCAATTTTAGATAATTTACGTGGCACACGTTATTTAAGCTCAATCGACTTGTCGGCGGCTTACTGGCAAATTTCTCTATGTGACTCCGACAACGTCGACGGCTCCGGCACGTCATGTCAAAAATGTGCATTTGTGGTACCAAACCGCGGACTATTTGAATTTAAACGCGTCCCGTTCGGTATCTCGAACGCGGGCTGTGAATTACAACGTTTGGTAGACTCTCTTTTTCACCATAAATACGGCGAGAAGATATTTGCATATTGTGACGACCTTCTCATAGCCACCAATTCGTTTGAAGAGCATATCGTTATTTTAAATGACGTTTTTCAAGCTTTAAGCAAGGCAGGTCTAACTATAAATTTTAGTAAGTGCGAATTTTGTAAATCAGAGCTTAGGTACCTTGGATACATAGTCGGTTCACAAGGTCTACTAACAGATCCACAAAAGCTAGATAGCATTAAAAATTTCCCGCGCCCAACAACCGCTAAGCAACTACGCGCATTTATAGGGCTCTGTTCTTATTACCGACGATTCGTGGCAAATTTTTCTACTATCATAGCCCCGATGACAGCTTTAATTGGCAAGAAGAAGGGTAGAGACACCGTAGAATGGACAGTGGAAGCAGAGAGGTCATTCCTAGCGCTTAAAGAAGCCCTCACCCAGGCTCCGGTGCTCGCTTGCCCTGATTTTTCCAAACCATTCCAGATCCATTCAGATGCATCAAGCGTCGGCATCGGGAGCGTACTTATTCAGGAATTGAGCGGTATAGAACACCCTGTAGCTTTTTATTCTAGGTTGCTTACGAAAACCGAACGAAATTACAGCACAACCGAACGCGAACTCCTAGCATTAGTGGACTCAATAAATCATTTTAGACCGTACATAGAAGGTAGCCGCTTTGTGGTGGTCACCGACCATATGTCGCTAAAATGGCTCAAAACGCTAAACAACCCTTCAGGTCGTTTGGCGCGATGGGCAATGCAGTTATCTTGTTTTGACTTTGAAATTAGACATAAAAAAGGCTCCATGCACGTAGTACCAGACGTTTTGTCACGTATTGAGGCAGTAATATTCGAAGGAGGTTGCAGTTCTAAAGATAATTGGTATAATAAATTATTTAAAAATGTAGAAACAAACCCAGTATTTCATAAAAACTATCAAATAAAAAATAAAGTACTATTTAGATACTCAAAACCAATATCAAATTTACAGACCGAAAATAATTGGAAAATAGTTTTGCCTAGAGAATTAATACCAGAATGCATTAAAGAAAATCATGAAAAACTAACAGTACATCCTGGCACATTTAAAACTTTATCAAAAATTAAAGAAAACTATTTTTGGAAAGGCATGTATGCAGACGTGAAAAATTATGTGGCCACGTGTGAGAAGTGTAAAGCATACAAACACTCAAATCAGCCTCCACATGGGCACATGACAAACCAGAAAAAGGTTAATAAACCTATACACACTCTATCTATCGACCTAATAGGTCCTTTAGTACAATCATATTCTGGTCACGTCTACATACTATCTATAGTTGATGTATTTACAAAATATTGTTGGATTCACCCACTTAGAACTGCAACAACTAAAACAGTAACTTCATTTATAGAATCAGAAATTTTAAATAAAGAGGGAATCCCATGTGTTTTAATCTGCGACAACGCAACAATATTCCAAAGTAAACAATTTAAAGATTTTTGTGCCACACACTCAATACCAAGGATATTTTATAACGCATATTACGCACCTCAATCTAATACAGTAGAACGCTTTAATCAAACTATTGAGACCTGCCTAGCTATTTTAGTAGGACAGTCACAGGACCAAAGGAACTGGTCCAAGTACCTACCGCAAATCCAGCTATCTTTGAATAGCACTATTAATATTGTAACGGGGCATACACCATTCTTGTTGGCAAAGGGGCGAGAGATGATGACGGATGGCATGCTGCATTCCATTAGGGGCGGTATTCCAAATTCGTTAGACGACCTCCAAATTTCCAACCGGTCCGACAGAGCAACTGCTCTCAACGAGATGGCAGATATCTTCCAGCGCGTCACTGATGCTTTGACCAAAGCGTACAAACAAAACGCGGTACGATATAACCTGCGCCGTAAGGAACTACGGCTAAGCGTGGGCGATATCGTATGGAGGCGTAATTTTGTACAGTCAAATGCAGCACACTTCTTCTCCGCAAAATTGGCACCGCGCTTCCTGAAATGCAAAGTCATTAAGAAGCATTCGGATGTCGTATATGATCTTCAGGAGATAGACACGGGTAAAATTGGAAAGTATCATGTCAAGGACATAATTAAAGTCCCACAAGGTGTATGTCACACGTAACAATTTATTTTATATTATTAGGGCATACTAAGATTTAGCCCATTCTTTTTTTCAAGCACACATGCTTCTTTGACCCAACTGGTCAACATTTGTTTCAAGCATTTCCTAGGAAATCAAATTTTATAAGTAACTACATACCCTAAGGGCCCAGGGTGACTCAATTATGGTGGATATAATACACTAAGTAGGACATGGAAAAGAAAACCAAGTTTTTCTTTTTCAATTAATGCAAGCCCATTGGCTGCATATTGGAATTTGGTTTAAGTGCGGGTTACAAGTAGCTTCCACTATTGCTAGTATAAGTAATAAATAAAAACTACCAACTAGTAACCACATTATATTAGGGTACTAGTGGCTTTGTATTTGTAGGAATATAGGCATAGCAGAGCATGCTATAGTAAAACATAACTATTAGTATATCAATAGGTAGCATTACATTAGGTATAGAAATACATGTAATATACTAATTAATTAGAATAAATTAGCCTAATCAAAGATAACTAATATTTTTGTTAGCATTAAAAGATATCAATTAGCCTTAAAATGAGAGTTAGCTCATTATTAACTATAGCGACTACATTATTGTAGGAATGGAACGTAAGGAGATAGCGTGAAACGGAACGTAAGGGAGAGAGAAGGATGACAAGAGGTGCGAAAGGGACGGGGAGAACGATTTGAATGGTGAGCGAGCAAACGTGCGTTAAGGTGTTAAATATTCTAAATAATTAGTTTTTCTTACTTAAATAAAACAAGTGAAGTTTAGTTTTGGTTTTTATTACGAGGCCTAACATAATCCCACATAATTTTGGGGGCTCGTCCGGGATTGCCTCGAAAAACCAAAAAGTTGAACGACGGTGGCACGTGGTCGTGCGCAACGCGTACCGGCGAAAAGACGGCGGCGGTACCAGAACACGGCTAAAGATTGTTCTCCATTCCAACACGACGACACGACGCAAAAACGAAGTTGATGTACGACGATCAAGACGAAGATAGCATTTTGAATATTCTAAACACAGATATTCAAGACGAGAAAATGGCGGACGCGTGTGCTAGTCTTTTAAATCTCACTGTCATGACGGACAGTATCACGAAGTTTAGCGGCGATGATAAAGCACACACAGCGTCGAAATGGGCGCAAGATATAGAAGATAACTCAGAAATCTTCAACTGGACGGAGGCTCAGAAGCTCGTAGTGGCGCGTAGATCCTTGGTGGGCACGGCGGCGTTATGGTTACAGTCCGAGAAAACCTTTAAGAAGTACGACGAGCTCAAGGCGGCATTGCTTAAAGAGTTCCCGGATGCAATCAACACTAAGGAAATGCACGAGCTCATGGGCAACAGGAAGAAGAGAAAAGAAGAGTCTTTCTACCAATACATGCTCATTATGAAGGAGCTCGGTAAGCGAGCTAAGTTTCCGGATTACGTCGCGATACAATACATCGTTGACGGCATTACGGACTACGAACCGAATAAATCTATATTATACGGGGCTACTACTTATCCCGTACTCAAGGAGAAGTTGCTTTTGTATGAAAAAATGAAGACTAAAACGAAGAAAGAAGATAAAGAAGCTAAACCTAATAAGATAGAAAAAGACACGAAGCATAATAGTTCATCGTCATCATCCAGTCGAAAAAGGTGCTACAAGTGTGGTGAAGAAGATCATCTGGCGGTAACATGTACTAGAGGGGTGAAATGCTATTTTTGCAACGATTTTGGTCATATAAGCAGAGAGTGTCCAACGAAATCTAAGGAACGCGGCGGCGGCGGCGCCGGCGCGGCTGGCGGCTCAGCTGGCGGTGCGGATTCGTCGGTAAAGCAGTCTCGCATAAGCGGCGCGGGTGAGAAAGCGAGACAGCAAGCATCTCCGTCGGTAAAGCAGCCTGCAGCGGTGGATATTCGTCGGCAGTCGGCCATGTTTGGAATTCTGGCCAATGAGGAGACAGACGTCAATATGGCGGATGACAGCGTTGACAGTTACCGGCAGGATGTAAATATTGCGACTAAAAATGACGATGCGAAGACGAAAACTTATAAGAAAAAGCCGATGAAGTCGATTAATTTGTGCGGAGTGGAAATATCGGCGTTAATTGATTCGGGCAGTGGATTCAACTTGATGAGTAAGGACTCTTTCGACGAACTTAAAGTGAAAATGTGCGATGACGATTCTGTGTTTACCGGACTCGGAATGAAAGATGTGTTTCCTTACGGCAAGTTCTACGTTAATATGATTATCGACGAGACGCGCTATGACGATACTATATTTCACGTTGTACCTAATGACTGTATGCCGTATAAATGTATTGTAGGTCGGGAATTTCTTGACACTGTGACCATGGTTATGTGCAAAGGTTCCGTAAAGTTCTTGCCACTTTAGGATGAGGGATGGTTGGCGCGTGTGGAATGTGTGTGTGAGGTGTTCACTGTTTCAGATCACGTACGCGATGGTACCGTTAGGGAAGAGGTCGAGCGCCTGGTCGCCGAATACGAACCCGTGCAGACTAGGGAGGCGCCAATCGAGCTGAAAATCATTCTTAAGGATGACATTCCAGTGGCGCAGCGTCCCAGAAGGCTTTCCATAGTGGAGCAGAACATTGTAGAGGAACAGGTTAATGAGTGGATGCAAAAAGGAATTATACAGGTGAGTTATTCCGAATATAGTAGCCCGCTAGTCCTTGTAAAGAAAAAAGATGGTTCAACCAGAGTGTGTGTTGATTATCGATTGTTGAACAGTAAGATGGTTAAAGATGAGTTTCCCCTGCCACTGATTGAGGATTTGATTGACAAGTTGAGAGACGCTAAGTTGTTCAGTGTGTTAGACCTTAAAAATGGGTTTTTCCATTTAAAGATTAGTAAGGAGTCTGTGCCCTACACTTCATTTGTGGCCCATCACGGCCAATGGGAGTTCCTGAGAGCCCCTTTCGGGTTATCAGTCAGTCCGAAGTATTTCATGAGGTTCATTACCACTATATTTAAAGATTTGATGCAAGAAGGTGTAATGATGGTATTCATAGATGACATTATAATTCCAGCCCAGACGGAGCAAGATGCCCTGCTAAGGCTGCGGCGGGTGTTGGAGGTTGCTGCGGAGTATGGACTTGAAATTAACTGGAACAAGGCCAAGTTGATATGCCGAGAGATTGAGTACCTAGGCCATCTGGTTAAAGAAGGTGAAGTGCAGCCAAGTCCAGAAAAGGTGGAAGCAGTAGC
Organism: Cydia fagiglandana; assembly: GCF_963556715.1. Lineage (NCBI taxonomy): Eukaryota > Metazoa > Arthropoda > Insecta > Lepidoptera > Tortricidae > Cydia > Cydia fagiglandana. Next base: position 19,706,808 of record NC_085940.1, read on the forward strand.
GCGATACCCTGAGCCCAGGAATGTCAGGCAGATCCAAAGCTTCATCGGATTAACCTCATATTTCAGAAAGTATATAAGGGGCTATGCACAGATAGCCAGACCCTTAACAGATTTGATGAAAAAGGATGCAAAGTTTATTTTTGGTCCTGAGCAGCGAGAAGCATTCAATATTTTGAAACAGAAGTTGATGAGTGAGCCAGTTCTCAAGATTTTCAACCCGAAGCTTCATACCGAACTTCACACAGATTTATTTATTTTATTTTATTTTATTGATCAAATAAGTAACACAGCATGCGTCAAGCCAGGCTCTGGCAGGTATACTTCTGCAGGCCAGTGAAGATGGAGAACTGCACCCTGTATACTATAGAAGTAGACGTACGAGTGAAGCAGAAAGTCGATATTCTAGCTATGAACTTGAAGCTCTAGCTATAGTGGAAAGTGTGAGGAAATTCCACCACTATCTGTTCGGTATCCATTTTAAGATTGTGACAGATTGTCAAGCATTTGAGCTCACTTTGAAGAAGAAGGAGTTGACACCAAAAGTGGCAAGATGGGTGTTACTACTGGACCAATATGACTATGAGATAGAGCATCGAGCTGGTGCCAAGATGCCGCACGCAGATGCGCTTAGCCGGAACCCATATGTGGCCGCAGTAGTAAGCCTACATGAGAAGATTGGTCAAGCTCAAGAAAGAGATGAGGAGCTCAATGCCATTAAACAGCTGATTTTGAAAGATGGGCGTTACAATGACTTTTATTTAGAAAATGACATACTATACAAAGGAGACCAACGGCAACTGGTGGTGCCTAAGGTAATGGAGAAAGAAGTAATCAAGAAGGTGCATAGTAACGGTCATTTTGCTATGAGAAAGATGAAGGAAGCTATAAGCAAAGATTACTACATAAGAAACATGGATAGGAAAATAGAAGAAGTAGTCACGAGCTGCATACCATGCTTATTAGCAACAAGAAAAGAGGGGAAGCAGGAAGGATTTCTAAATCCTATTGCTAAAGAAGGTACTCCACTGCATACTTTGCACCTGGATCACATAGGACCACTGACAGAAACGAAGAAGCTCTACAATCATATACTTACCGTTGTGGATGCATTCACGAAGTTTGTGTGGCTCTACCCGACGAAGTCAACATCCAGCGCAGAAGTAATCAGTAAGTTGCAGCTACAGCAGCAGACGTTTGGTAACCCCACACGTATTATCACGGATAGAGGTACAGCATTCACTAGTGGAGCGTTCCAGAAGTACTGTGAAGATGAAGGAATCCAGCATGTGACTATTACCACTGGAATAGCAAGGGCGAATGGTCAGGTAGAAAGGATGCACCGCATTATGATCCCAATGCTAACGAAGCTATGCATTGAAGACCAATCTACGTGGTACAAGCATGTCGGACGAGTACAGAGAGCTATAAACAGTACTTACCAAAGAAGTATAGATACCTCGCCATTCCAGCTGTTGACCGGCACTAGGATGAAGTGCAAGGAGGATGTCGAGATATTGAACCTTTTACAACAGGAAACCATATCCCAGTTCGATGAAGAAAGAGAAAGTCTAAGACAGAAAGCTAAAGAACAGATTCAGAAGATTCAAGAAGAAAATAAGAAAAGTTTCAATAGGAAGAGGAAAGAGAGCTCCAAGTACGAGGTAGGCGATCTTGTCGCGATAAAGAGGACACAGTTCGGGCCAGGGCTTAAGCTCAAGCCAAAGTTCTTCGGACCTTATAAGGTAACCAAGGTGAAGCGTAACGACCGATATGACGTGGAGAAGTTGTACAGCGGCACAGAGGGTCCCAACAAGACAGCCACGTCCGCGGACTTCATGAAAAGATGGCCTGAGGAGGACTGCGAGTGATACAGGTAGTAGTCTAGCCCTTTTTCTCTTATTCCTTGATTGGCAAATTTTGTTTAATATAAAAGACGGACCTTTTGCATATAGAATTGATCTCATGTAAGAAATTCCTGGTTCCTAAATGTTTAAGTTAAGATGCATAATTTACGATGTTATTTTTTGGTTAAATGTTAAAGGCAGCTAAAATGTTAAAAAGTTGTAAAATGTTTCTATGCTACTTATGCTGTCAGCTATTTCCAGTATGTTTAAAATGTATGATGAGAGTTAAAAATATTAACAATGTTTTCTAGATTTCAGTAAATGTGGTGCCATATTAAAATGCTCAATTTCCTTAGATGTGTAGTAGAGGTGTTTAAATTAATAGTAACTCTTTAACTGACAGTATGGCACTTTGATGTAAAATAGAGTTAAGATACTTACCGTGTACTTACCTTTATGATGTTGAATGAATGATGAGCAGATGAATGAACGTGTGAAGCATATCTGAGGGCAGATTATGATGTGCAGGACAGCCGAGAATGTAGGAATGGAACGTAAGGAGATAGCGTGAAACGGAACGTAAGGGAGAGAGAAGGATGACAAGAGGTGCGAAAGGGACGGGGAGAACGATTTGAATGGTGAGCGAGCAAACGTGCGTTAAGGTGTTAAATATTCTAAATAATTAGTTTTTCTTACTTAAATAAAACAAGTGAAGTTTAGTTTTGGTTTTTATTACGAGGCCTAACATAATCCCACATTATACAACTTAAGACTATTTCAAAGGAAATCTAGGTTATATTTTTTAGTTGAGTAGCAGAAACCACAGTGTGGTGGCCACACGCTGTGATTTCTAATGTGAAACACGTGATAGTCATGATCTGACCGCAGCATAGTGTTAAAAGGTATACGTCTACGTTATAGTTCTAGAACATGACATAGGTAAATTAAAGATAAATAATAAGTAGCATACTAAATAAATAAATCTAGGTTTAGTGTCAAACGATAATAAATATGGAGCGCATGTATATATCCGCATGTATAGTTAACGTCCTACTGGACCAGATGATTTTTTGGGAAAAGATTTTCTTTTCTCCGGTTACCCCGGCTGCCTCAGTTAAGCGGCGCTTAACCTCTTTGCCGAGAGAGGGGATATTGTAGCGATGCTACGTATTTGCCTAGGATAAATACATACTTTTCCATACAAGATAACCGGTACAACATGACTGTCGCATTTCCAACAAAATAACATACACCACAGTGTGACACTTAGGTAAAACCGTAACGTACCTTCTTGGCCGCAGGTTGATTAACATATCCTGCCTCCTGGCTAACTGGTTTCGAAGAAACAAGTCCAAAGAGTATGCCACTTGAACGGAACTTGTCACCCAGATTGTGCAGAGGTTGCTGGACCAAACCTGGCTTCACGTATATCAAAGTCATCCTCGTGACCCATCCCAACTGCCCAAGTAGGTCACATCCTAATTTAGTTCGTATTTTAGAATCATTTTCGGAATTTTTATGAAACATAAATGATGATTTTGACGGTGTCAATGAGTTGAAATCTTTGACAGGAGAACTGTCAGAAAGTAAATTATGCGTTTAGTTACCGCATCGGAAAGAAGGTATTCTGAATGAAACAAGGTAGAAAACGTACGATAAAAATATAATTATTAGTAATTATTATTAACCACTTAAAATATTACAAGTATTAATGAGCATTGATATTTTTTCGAAAGTCATCTGATTTGGAAAAGGTTTAAGTTGGTTTGACGTTTGATGCGTCGATATGAATCGAAACGGAGGGCTGGGGTATTTTGGAATCGATGATGGATGTGTCAGTGGGAATTGGGGCTCGCTAGCATTTATACAGCTCCTAATTGAATATCGAAATAAACCGCCTCGCCCCCTTCCGCCGCCTGCCCCGGCCGGTGGGAGATTGGGATATATGTAAATTGCGCCGTGTGTGTGTGTGTCGTGCGCGAAGAGGGCGTAGCCCACCGAGTGCTTTCCGTGCCACCGGCGAGCGCAAGCATGGCCGACGGCCGTGTTTCTCCAAGCGTCGTTGCGCGCCCCCTGATGTGCTGAGCGTCGTGGGGACGCTGGTTTCCACCGCAGGGCGCAGTTTGCCGCCCGGCGAACCCGAGGTGCTTCACACAGGCCTCTCCTTCACTTGCGTGGCCTGTCGACTCCGAGGCGCGTCATGTTGGCGCCACCATCAAGCCGTAGGGCACGGCCTTGACCCGCGAGCCGTGTGTCGGACAGCCTTGCCGCGGTCCGACGATCCCAAGGTATCATCGCGCGGGTCCTTCTTGTGGAACTTCCGAGCGCCGCGGGTTGTTCTCGCCCGGGCTTGCCAAAGCCGGAGCTTGAGGAACGCCCGCCGCCCACCGTCAGCGATCCGCCTGCTGCGTTAAATACCAGCGGGCCTGTGGATGATAGCTACGTTCGGTACCCGTGAGTGCACTAGACTTTTATCCCAGGTTTTGGCCAAAACCCCGCGTCTCGTCCATCTCGCGATCGTAGATTAAGGTTTACTATAGTGTCACCCCATAACCGCCGACGGTTTATAGAAACCGATTGTATTTTGAGCAGCGCCCGCCCTAAAGCGGAGTGCATTGTAAGTAGGTAGCGAAGTGTATTAAATTGCATGACAGATATTTGGCTGTGTCTTTTCAACACCCTACCAAGTAACCCCATTAACCAGGTTAGAATAACAAGAGGACCCTTGTACTCCAATAGTCCAATGTTTTGCTGCGGATCTTATCCGAGGCATTTTTCCCATTAACTATTTAAACATTTAAAAACCTTATTATTTTTTATACACTACAAAATCCAATCAATATAATTAATTAGCTCCGTAACAATTTTGATAAAAAACAGCTAATAAAAGATTTTCTATCAAAAAAGGCATAGAAACATCAATTTAATCTTTAACTGCTCTAACGCTAAAAATGTATGAAGATTAACTAAACTAGTAAAGGGGGCGTTTAAGGGGGGGGGGGTTAAGATTGTTTTCACTCTATATTTACTTCTAGAATATGCCGACCGTACAGTCGACGTCAAAGATATGTTAACATTATTCGTCTTATTACAAAGGAGTAAGGTGCAAAAATGTAAACACATTTTTGACGTCGACTGTACATAGCTTCAAACCAAGCAGTTCCAACTTGACTTAGAAATGCTTTGGTAGGATTTAGCCTCAAACTCAAGTTTTTTCTCAACACAAGTATGACGTAACTTAATACATAATTTCACACACTTACGCCCTTGTAGCTCTCAAAATCATCTGATCCTTTAGAAATAGAAAATAATAAACGGAATCCACTTCATCCTTGCGTCGCGTAAAAATACCATTATCAGGGAAAACGAGCGAAGTTAGGAGTTCTATTGTAATTTAATTCTCCCCTTAGATTAACTTCGTGTATGGCATAAATATTTATAGCCAATGTCTTGAGTTTCGTTGTCTTATCGCGATGAAATATGGCGGCGGGGGTTGCAAATAAACTTGTAATAATTTCATTTCTGTCGTGTAAACACCATTAATCATTTATCATTTATTTGTCGCAACCTATACTATTACAGATGTTCCTAAAATTAAATAAGTTCAGTCATCGACCCTATTAGGACGTGGCAACATTTTTATATGTACATAGGTACACACTTTTCTATGGCACATCATCATCATCATCATCATTTCAGCCTATATACGTCCCACTGCTGAGCACAGGCCTCCTCTCATGCACGAGAGGGCTTGGGCTATAGTCCCCACGCTAGCCCAATGCGGATTGGGGACTTCACAGACACCTTTGAATTTCTTCGCAGATGTATGCAGGTTTCCTCACGATGTTTTCCTTCACCGAAAAGCTAGTGGTAAATATCAAATGATATTTCGTACATAAGTTCCGAAAAACTCATTGGTACGAGCCAGGATTTGAACCCGCGACCTCCAGATTGAAAGTCAGGCGTCATATCCACTCGGCCACCACTGCTTCACTATGGCACATAAAAAATAAGAAGTAATAAACAGAAAAAAAAATTAAAATTTCTACATTCGTTTGTAGGCTGGATTTCATTGGATTTGTAAGTAATTACACGACGAATACAATGATGTCTTAAAAATTTTACTTGTTATAATAATAATTAGGTATAAGTTTTAAATGTTTGTAGCTTTGCTTAATTATTAAGAAAAAATTGCGTAAGCACTAACTACTAATACGCGCATTTTTTAAAAATATTAAAGTGAGGACGATATGAATGAAGAATTTTGTACATTGACACGTCCTTTCCTATCTCTATCGCACGCCGGTAGTCAATGCTACTGGGCGAGTAGGACAGCCATATGATTATGCGCGTGCTATAAACAGGAAACGGCATGTCAATGTACGAAATTCTTCATGCTTTAAGGTCGTTATTTTTAGGGTTCCGTACCCAAAGAGTAAAAACGGTACCATATTACTAAGACTCCACTGTTCGTCTGTTCGTCCGTCTGTCTGTCATCTCATGGACCGTGATAGTTAGATGAAATTTTCACAGGTGATATTTATTTTTGTTGCCGCTATAACAACAAATACTTAAAAAGTACGGAACCCTCGGTGAGTGAGTCGGACTCGCACTTGAACGGTTTTTTTGTAATTGTTTTACATTTGAAACGATTATAAATCACCTAAAAGTCTGTTTTTTATCCAGCGCCATGTTTGCGCACTAAATTCTAGAACTTATTTTATTTGGCAGGCACTAACCCAGATTTATGTGCGAAACCTGCCATCTGAGTGTGTCTAATAAGAAATAACACAAGTTCTACGGATAAAATATAGGTTTTTGCGCTTCCATTTACATGACCTTTTAACAGATTTCTGAAAACCAGATATATTTTATGAATAACTTATAAAAGTTCCACCAATATTTCATTTTAGATACTACGCTTTTTAGGGTTCCGTACCCAAAGGGTAAAAACGGAACCCTATTACTAAGTCTCCACTGTCCGTCTGTCCGTCCGTCTGTCTTTCTGTCATCAGGCTGTAACTCTCTGAAACGTGATAGCTAGACAGTTTGATAATTTCACAAATGATGTTCTTCTGTTGCCGCTACAAATACTAAAAACAAAATAAAATAAATATGTAAGTGGGGTCCCCATACAACTAACGTGATCTTTTTGCCGTTTTTGCGTAATGTACGGAACCCTTCGTGCGCGAGTCCGACTAGCACTTGGCCGGTTTTACTTACTTATACCGCGTTGGGGGCAAACAAGCATACACCCGATTCATACGGAGCGGTAACCGCATCATTTGGATGCCGGTAACCCCAGAGGTAGCACACGTTGCGAACCCCCTATTTTTGGTTCCACATTTTTTATATGCTATTATGAAATCCTTCCTGTGAAGTCTTTTTATGAAGCCACGTTTGAGGAAATATAGAAGTCACACAAAAAATATAATAAATCCTTTACCATCGCACATACAGATAAAAACTGCATATTTGAACCCGAGAATTTCTCCAAGAAAACCGTATAGAAAATCCTCTGTCTCATAAAAAGGAAAATAGAATAAATGCGAGTGATACATCTGACTTACTCGCACACTGTACGTTCATAAAACCAAGTATGGCATGAAAAAGAACTGTTATTTCTCTTCATATTAGAGAAAGTTAGAGCGACAAAGATGTATGCGACTATGATGCCATTACTTACTTGGGTCTTTGTCAAAGTTAAGGACAAACTTTAGTTAGTACGACGCGCAATGGCGAGTACGGCATTTCGCTGTTCTAACCAGACCTTTATTTATAACGTCATTACAAGCAAGTACCTAAAAGATCTTGGTTTCTAAAGATCTTGGTTTCTAAAGACCTTCTACAAAATAACGAATTACGTCCAACGTATCTCTTATAAAACGAGTACCAGGTTGCTAAATCCTTTTTATTGTTGAATAAACCCCTTCAAAACTCTGAGGGCCTTTTGAAGACAAATCTTAGAGCTAAATCAATAAACAAACTCCTGTTTAATTCGGAAACTTCTAAGAAAGTGCTTAATTGCGATTTGATGAGAAAAGCGTTGGTGAAGAGATTTAGAAGGTTCACGAAGTTTATCTGTTTCGAGGTGGGCCAGTGTAAGTGGGACGTCTGTTAATTACGTGAGTTGTGGGGGGGGAGGGATTCAAGCCTACAATCACCAATTACTACGTAGGTCAAAAATGTAAACATAAATGTGATATAATTACACGGTTTAATTAAAATGAAATCCCATCAAAAACATTACATGTAAAAAGATGCCAGTCTCGCAGTGTAATTATTGTTCTACTACAAAAAAGTTTTGAGATGTTAATGTAAACATATGTGAGATAATTACACTGTTTAATTAAAATGAAATCATAAAAGAGCAAAAGCAAAATAAAAAACAAAAAAAGAGCAAAAGCAAAGTAAAAAAGAAAAGTCGCACTACAGTCCCACAATATGTCATAACAAATGCAGTTAGATTCTTTGGATATACTTATTATGCGGTCTCCAACGCATGATGTACTCGAGGGAGGCACCTGCAATTAAATGGTCGTACGGCTATGAAGAGATCACCATGCAGGTCACGTGACTTATGGCCGCACAAAAGAAGACTAAAAAAAATACATCATCATCATTAATGAGGGAACGAGAAAAAGAAGAGACTTAATACACCTTTGTTCTACCTATTAAATTTATTGGTTTATAGTAAAAACAGGTACCATCAGCCGCAAGTGCATGGCGAATTTTCAAAACTTATTCAATCAATCAATCAATCATTTATTCACTTCACTCAATTAGCACTTACAGCTAAACCTTACGTGCTAATTGGCATTACATTACTTAATATCTAACATGCATTAACTGCAATAAATACAATAAAATAAAATTGGAATAAATCAAAACTAAAATTATATGTACAATGCCCAATGATTATGGATTTAGAAACGTCAAAATTTGTTGTTTTTTGTTTTGTTTGTTTATTTCATAATATCTCCATGCAATTTTGCAGCTCACTGTCCTTACATTGTAACTATACTAGCGGAAAAGTGACTTCGTGAATAGTAGGTTTATAATTAATTCGAATTGAAATGATACTTGTAAGCTTAAACGAAATTGTTAACGCAAATGGAATGTTTGTCATGGAATTGATGCCGTTTCCATTTTAAGGCCAGCATTTCGGAATTTAGAAACAAGTAGAATATTCTATTCCACGACATTCGTTGTTTTTAAAGGTTAAAAATTAATTAATTTCTAGTTGTGAATTGTGAAATCACTGTTATACCGTGGTTATACCAATAAATATTGCTGGGCATCCAATAAATAGCACTTGTCCACTACTATAATAGACGTAAGTTCGCCTTTGTACATTGTATGTATTTTGTTTTTACTGTGTTTGTAATCTGTCTTATTTAAAATAAAGTGTTTATATGGGTACATACATATTATTTATTATTTTATAAAGTGCTGAAACAAACTATAAACACTACAACATGTATCCAAACAATAATTATATAGACAAACCATCACAATTTTATTTTAATATAACTTATTACCATAATATCAATTTCACTGTCACTTTTAACCTGTCAAATATAATGATGTTTAAAGAAATAAATGTATTTCTCGAATAAAATGAAGGCAACGTCGGCATTGTCATTTATGGTAAAGTAAAATGAATAGGAGCCTATTAATAGGTAACTAAAATTGATACTAAATATAATTGAATATTTCTCCGGATCCCTTTAAAATTAAGAAAGTCTAGACTCTAAAAATTGATTATAAATTTAAAAATTTGTTACAGTTACGAACTGCCAGTGTATTATAGATGGCTTTATCCATGTTTATCTACATGACAAAATAACTGTCACTTTTTACCACCGTGGGATAGAAAGTGACGGACACCGTTTTATCACGCTGTCACGTAGACAAAGAGCGACCATCATATCCGTACTGGTTTTGATAAGACCTTGACGATTTTTTTGGTGATTGGCGCGCATCTCACACACGACTACTTTATTTTACATTTAAAATATTAGCGATCTTGAAGGTCTTATCAAAATAGTATCAAAGCCATAACAAGCCAATTGAATTGGCCTGTTAGACGACTCCTGAGGTCCTGAGCGGGACCTGGCTCCACTAACGCTGATTGGTCTACACGAAATGCGATCCTCCTCCTCCACTCCTGAGTACTGACGCTGATTGGTACAGCGGCGTACACTGGCTTAAGTTCCTATCAAAATAAAATGAAAATCATGTCAAATTATTTAAGCACAATCTGCCGCCTGGGTTACCAAGTATTGGCTAGAACTATTTTTAGAATTATCTGCAACTTTCTTATTGCTTTATCAATTCATCTATCTAGAGTCTAAATCTGTTCTAGATCAAACGAAACTTCAGATAAACTTATTTAATAACCATCTAGAACTTGTTATTACATCTTGAAATTAAGTTGATAAAGTTTAATTTCATTTGGATAAGTTCGAGTTTTACTTATTTTCATAACTGGATATCGGTATAATTTTTATCATTATGGCGAAATAGGTTTATAGAGGTCACTTTTGCGTGACCCTTATCTAAAATGAGACTTGTACCTAAGGTAAGGTCTCCTAGCTTAGTCGGCAGTGACCCAGCCTACGTAGCAGGAGGTTCCGGTTTCGAATCCTGGAAAAGGTTTTTTTTTTTGTGATTTCGTCAAAATATTTGTTCCTAGGATATCGATGTTTTCTATTGTAGGTAAATCATTATATATACCTGTTGTGTATGCATGCATAGGTAGATGTAAGTACGCATGGTGGCTGCGCCCACCGCGATATAAACCAGGTAACGGGTTAAATAAATCAGTTCGCTAACAGCTACGTTGTGTGTCACTTGTGCGCCCTCCCATTTCATATCTATCAGTGGCGACGATTCGTTAATTACCTCGCGTGTTAACTGCCGTGTATCATGGCAACTTCGAACTCGGTCGGCTTATTTTCAAGTTTTAACCATCAACAACAAGAGTGGCTTACTTACAAAAATAGGCTTGAACAGTGGTTCATCGCAAACAACATCGACGATGCAAGCGACAAAGCGGGTGTAAGAAGGCGCGCCATCTTGTTAAGTGCACTTACCGAAAGCACCTATCAATTAGCAAGTAACCTTGCACTGCCCGGTGTTCTTGAAAACAAAAGTTACAGTGAAGTGGTACTGTTATTGGATGCGCATTTTACTCCAAAGCGCTGCGTATTTGCGGAGCGTTATCACTTCCATTCTGCGGTGCAGAAGGTAGGCGAAACATCGGCGCAATGGGCCGCGCGACTGCGCGGGCTTGCGGCGCATTGCCAGTTCAAGAACATTGAGGAGGCGCTTCTGGACAGATTTATCATGGGCATGCAGTCTGGTAAAGAGCGCGAAAAATTGTTTTCGAAGGAGCTTGGCGAACTCACCCTAGCGAAAGCAATTGACATAGCTGAAAGTGTGCGGTGCGCTCGCGCCGCAGCCAGCGCGACCTTGGCTTCCACCGTGACGGCGGCGGTGCCCGGCGCTGAGAGCGTGTTAAAGATCGGCGAGACTACAGCGGGTCGCGGGAATAAGTGTTCTGTGTGCGGTCTAAGTAGTCATAAAACGGAGAACTGTCGTTACGTAAATTACAAGTGCAAAAAGTGCAAAAAGAAGGGTCACTTACGTAAGATGTGTAACCTGAAGTACGTTGAGTCAGAGGAGGTGAGCGAGGATGATGATGGTAAGTTTTTTAATATCCGTTCGGTAAAGGGTGAACCCATGATCGAAACAGTAATTATTAACGGGTTATCGTTACAATGTGAGATAGATACGGGGTCCGCCATTACCGCCATTTCACAAAAAACTTACGAGTCTCTGTTTAAAGAAGTGCCGTTACTCCCTAGTAACAAGAGGTTTACCGGTTATAATAGTATTCCGATTATAAGTACGGGTTTCGTCAAATTGCCGGTCGCGTATTTGGGCAAGACTATTATTCTCGATGTACACGTCATTCCTGAAGGGGGCCCGATTATCCTAGGGAGGAACTTCGTGTCCAAATTCAAATTGGAGCTCGCGCCTATCCTCTATTGCTCGAAAACGGAATCCGAAACCGACGATGTCAGCGATTTAATGACTCGTTATCCAGAATTATTTTCGGATAAACTAGGTCGGTTCAAAAAATATAAAATAAAATTAACGCTTAAGCCCGACGCCAAACCAGTTTTTTACAAAGCCCGGCCCGTGGCATTTGCTCTGAAGGATAAGGTCGATAGTGAAATTAAACGTTTAGTACGGTTAGGTATTCTCGAGCAGATCGAATATTCTGACTACGCGTCGCCCATTGTGCCAGTGCTAAAACGCGACGGGTCAGTTAGGATCTGTGCCGATTACTCTCAAACAATAAATAAACAATTATTGATTGAGAAATATCCCCTGCCGACTATCGAAGAACTTTTCTCTAAATTATACGGAGGGGTTGAGTTTACAAAACTGGATATGTCCATGGCGTATAATCAATTTGAAATTGACGACCCTGATAATATTACCTGTATTAATACCAATCGGGGGTTGTTCAAATATAGGCGGTTAATTTTCGGGTTGTCAAGTGCCCCAGCGGTCTTCCAACGTGCTCTAAATAATATTCTTGCCGATTTAGAGGGAGTATTGTGCTTCCTGGATGACGTACTCATCACGGGCCGGAGTAGGGAGGAGCACGTCGCGCGCCTGCACCAGGTATTACAGCGTTTTAGAGACGCGGGGCTGACGCTTCAGAAGGAAAAGTGCTCTTTTTTCCAGAATGAAATAACGTACCTAGGCCACGTTATTAATAAAGATGGTATAAGCAAATCTAAATCTAAAGTCAAAGCAATAGTCGAGGCACCAGTTCCTAAAAATATAAATCAACTACAGTCATTCCTGGGGTTGATCAATTATTATAGGAACTTTGTGCCAAGGGCTTCTGCCATCTTAAGTCCACTGTACGACCTCTTAAAAAAGGACGTAAAGTGGGAGTGGAAAACAGAGCACGAAAAGGCATTCACAGAGATTAAGACCAGGTTAGCATCAGACCAAGTCCTTGCGCATTATAATCCAGATGCTAAATTAATTTTGACTTGTGATGCGTCACCCCAAGGTCTCGGTGCGATTTTATCGCAAATTCAGCCAGACGGGTCCGAACGTCCCATTTCTTTTGCTTCTCGGACTCTAAATGCCGCAGAAAAGAAATATGCACAAATACAAAAGGAAGCAACAAGTTTAATTTTCGGCATAAAAAAATATCATCAATATTTATATGCACGTGCGGAACCTTTTATTTTGCGCACAGATCACCAACCGCTGTTATCTATTTTCGGTCCGCACCGAGGAATACCGGAGATAACAGCAAATAGGCTGCAACGGTATGCGATATTTTTATCTGCATACAATTACATTATAGAATATGTACGTAGTGCAAATAACTGCGCCGATTTCTTATCTCGCGCGTCGTTGCCGGACGAGCCGGTGACGCGCGAGGGGGGCGCGGGAGCGGAGGACACCGCTGCATATGTACATTTTGTTTTAGAGGGCAGTAGTTTACCAATTACTATCGATCGGTTGCAGCAGGAGACGCGTAATGATGCGACTCTAAAAAAGGTTGTTTATTTCGTTGAAAATGGTTGGCCTCGCAAAACTAATGATATCGACATGAAACCCTACCATCAATGTAGATTACAGCTATCGGTTGAAAAAGGGGTTTTAATGAGAGGCCATAAGGTCATTATTCCCTTGGCGTTACAAAGTCAGGTTCTTTCAGAGCTACACGACTCACATTTAGGCATTGTGAAGAGTAAAGCTGAGGCGCGTTCGCGGGTTTGGTTCCCGGGCATTGATGCCGCCATTGAGAACCTGATAGGGGCCTGTGAGATTTGTACTCGGTTGCGACCAACACCTCCGCGCGTTCCGCTCGCACCATGGAAAATACCAACACATGTATTCCAAAGGATACACTTGGATTTTCTCGGGCCTATAAACGAACACTGGTACTTAGTCATAGTCGACGCCTTTAGTAAATGGGTAGAATGCTACGATATGAAAACAAATTCGTCATCAATTAACGTGGTTGATAAATTGTACGATTTCATGTCTAGGTACGGTATTCCTTGTGCGATAGTCAGCGATAATGGCACTTCTTTTGTTAGTCAGTACTTCGAGGAATTTTGCGCTTTAAATGGCATACAACATTTAACATCACCGGTGTATCATCCGTCCAGTAATGGTATGGCGGAGTCGTATGTTAAAGTTATAAAAAAGGGCCTAAAGGCCGCGCTCTTGTCAAACTCCAAAAGTAAAAGTGTTAATAACCAATTACTGAAATATTTATTCCATTATCGAAATTCAAAACACACTACTACCGGGAAATCACCAGCCCAGCTGGTATTCGGTAGACAATTAAGATCACGATTAGATTTACTGCGTGTTACGTCACAAGGGTCATCAACCTCGCTCACCGTACTCGATTCTTTTGTTAAAAATAAACAGTGCTCGCAGATTAAATATTACGGCGGAGTAAACAGATGTCCATTCATTACGGACGAGTTAGTTTTATATAAAAACTTTACAAATAAAAATCATTTCACTTGGACCCTGGGAACAATAGTAAAAAACTTAGGTCGTGTGCTTTATCTTATAAAGGACAATAAAACAAACAAAATAGTGAAAAGACATGTTAACCAAGTTGTTAAATATAAGGGCCGAGTCACACCGACAACCGTGAGTCACCCCGAGCCAAACAAAACACCGGAAGTCTTCAGCGAGTCTTCACCTCCTGACGTACCGCCCATTTTTGATGTCGGGCCACAGCTCACCGTACCATCTACTGGGGTGCCTAACATATTAGCTGGTGGACCGGAGGCAATGACTAGGCAATCCCCGTCACACGAGCCTGCAGGCCTGAATAACGAAGGGGAACCAACAATGGGGGAGGAGGAACATGCGAGGCCCCTCGACACGCCGTCTGTGGCCGCGCCTGCAAGCCCGGCCCCTGCGCCTGCGCCGCCAACCGCCGCCAGCCGCACGCCGCCGCTGCCGGCCGCCGCCGCCGCCGCAGCGGACGACGCGCCTCCCGAGTCCGCGGACCCACCGGCCGCGTCCTCACGGCTCAAGCGGGCTCGCCCGCGTTTTGATTATAAACAGTACTTCTAAGTTGGTTGGACTGTGCTAGTTTTAAGTTAGAGTAAGGAACTATGGGGAAGGGATTGTTGTGTATGCATGCATAGGTAGATGTAAGTACGCATGGTGGCTGCGCCCACCGCGATATAAACCAGGTAACGGGTTAAATAAATCAGTTCGCTAACAGCTACGTTGTGTGTCACTTGTGCGCCCTCCCATTTCATATCTATCAATACCCATTACTCGTATATTATATCGTCGTCTAGTATACACAAAGCAAGCCTTTACTGTGGGACTAGATAGATCTGTGTAAAATTGGCCTGTAATATTTATTAAAGAAAGTTACTTAAAATTACATTTTTATTTTCTTACCGTAATATCATGAATTTATAAAGCCCTAGTACTAATCATCAAAATTTAATTTCGTTCTTAAAGCTGAAATAGTTCTCAAACTCCTTCACAATCGTAAAAAATGCGGTTTCTGAGGAACTCGCAAAATACGAAATTGCGAAAGTTTTCAACAATTTGAACAGGCAGACAGATGAAATATTAATTAAAATCTTCAGTTAGGTACGTTTAAAAGGTTCACGTCCCATAATTTGTTTTTATAATGCAGAATGAAAAAAGTCCTAAAGCAGAGCCCCACGTTGGGCGCCAATACATAAATTTACTTCCTTATATGCAATTCTACATAATAGTAGTACCAACCTAATCCTATGTAATAAATCGTCTAAAGAATACTTTCCACGGAACTAGATCGAATAATATTTTCGCCGCAATATCGTTCGTCTGTTTTATTCCTCGTATAATACAGATTATGGCGGAACAGTGTTAAAATTCGCTGACACGACGCTTCCCAACTAACATTAGGCGCTAAATTTAAGGGTTAGAAGAGATTTATATAAGCGCCTATTTACTCTTTAGGTGTGGTTAGTGCTCTAAAAATAGGTGTTATAGCCAGCTATAACCCCTTTTTAACCCCGGATTGGGCACAAATTTTATCACCATAAGATTTATAACAGTGCTACAGTAGGGTTAGCGGATAAAAAAAGAGACATAAGAGCGGTATAGTGGAGCTACAATAGTGTTAATTAATTCTTTAGGAGCTAGATGGGTTGCATATAGGTGACTACAAACTGTTGTAGTAGAAGAGCGCTAAAATAGTGTTGTAATAGCGTTGATTAAGTACTTAGGATTTAAAAGGGTGCCAAAAAAGCGAATACTAACTATTTGAGTAGTAGTGTAGGGCCATATAGATGATACTTTCAGCTTTAGATGGTATATTAGCATTTAAAGTCAATATTTGTAACACTCAAGAAGGTAATTGCACAATTTTTCCTTAGCCCTATCTGCTTTGGTTGCAGATGTTTCCATTTTGTATTATTATTCGTAAGCTTGCTCTATGACAGCTTGAAGTGAAATGTAATGGCGGATAATTAAAAGCAAATAATTATTTTAGTTCACTGATGCAGGAGTTATCTGCGGATTTATGATGGCGAAATTAATTACACTGTCAAAAACTATATGTATTACTAACAAAATTTTAAAGGGCCTCTGATCCTTTGCATATTTATCTGAATATAATATTTTTTTATTTGTGGTCCACCGTATTTAATTTTCGAAAAATTACTCAATATGCGTGACGTCCGGTTTTAAATATAACAATATTAACATTAGGTCAATATTGAGTAAAAGTATCGATTTTTATGGAGTATTTACGTTCTAATTAATAGTTTTTGTTTTGCTTATTGATTCATCGGTCATCTTAACATGGCGCTATAGGCTTAGGTTCTAAGTAATACTCTAATAACAGTATAAGATGTACTAAGGTATTGAATAACGCTCGTCTGCGACTACATGATCGATAATGGTGACTCATAACTTCTCTTTTCGACTGTAAGTGATACAAGAGAGTTAAGTAGCGATTATGATACACGGAGTTATAAAATACTTTTTATCGCCTGTTTAGAACCTTAAGTGAAAATTGCAGCTGCTTATTACTCATATAGATATTAAGGTGGTAGAATTCACTTTGAGCTATAACACTGTAATATAGCCATATTGGTGTTTTGGGTTTTAAGAGCTATGGACTATCAGTGGTACTCAGGGTTCGTGGGTCTGACGCTCTATTGTCACACTACACGTCTGTGATATTCCTAAAAATCTATTTAATAACTAGAATCAATTTTAAACAGGGAGAATGAGAAAGTATTGGGCGCCAGCACGCTGTAAAGCGTACAGAAAGGTGAAAACTAAGATGAGAAAAGGAAACTATTGTTTAAGCTCGAGACAATTAAATATAATATCAATATTTTACACAAAACAGTAGTACAGTAAGGCAGTACAGAAAATAACCTTATGCTATTATTATACTAAGAACACTATGCTATCGGACTGGTTACGCAGTCTCAGTTAAAGTTTATTATGTCTATACACTAATTATGCACTGAGCACTTGAAGTTTATTAAGAGGCCACTATTGCGTGAAGCTAATTAAAGTCTATTGATTAGTAGCACACCCAAATCACGTGTCACGCCAGAGGCGCATAGGTGGCAGCCAAAAGCCGTGGTGACACGTGCCGAAACCGTCAGCCACGTGTCCAAGTGACCGCCTATCTACCACGCCAACGTCGCGATGCGCAACAGGAATCACGAGCTCGAAAGAGCTAATAACAAATTAGATCTGACCACACCTGAGTCACGTGTCCGTAGCAGAAGCCGGTGAAGCCGTGGCCACGTGTTGCTCCAATAGCTCACGGGGGCAGCACACAAGTCGCGATGACACACGTCGAAACCGTCGAGGCGTGCGTCCAGGTGGCTGACCAAACCTACAAGCCACAGACAGTCGCGATGAGCAGCACGAGGCTCCAGCCCAAGGTCCTCAGCGACGCCCAGCGCCGACACGTGCCCGAAGAAAAAGCCCAGGGTAGGGACCGGCATAAAGGCTAAAGGAAAAAAAAAAACCACATATTGAAACCCAATATAAAAAAAAAGGATTGATTCTCCACTGAAATTAACTGGACAATTACTAAACTAACACACCGTTCTGGCATTTACAGGAAAACCTACTAATTGGCCATGCGGTCATCCGACACACATGGGCAAGGACGAAAAAAAGGTTACATTTCCTACAATAAAATCGCAAATGCTTACCCGGATTTCAAGTGAAGCGATTGATGCTACACTGCTGACATTTATAAAAAATATTTATTTAAGAATTCCCTACAGGAATTTGCTGTAGGACGCCATATTGTGCTGTTTGCTGTAACAAAGAAATGTAAAATCAGTAAAGACGAACGTTATAAAAAAACCGGGCTATATTTCTATAAAGATTTGCGCTGTGGCTTACCTCGCTACAAAAAGTGAAGATGTATTTCCATATTTTACTGGGATGGCTCCCGTACAAAGCGACCAGAGAATATCTGCACCAGCTTCTTCACATGGCTGCGGAAATCTCAGTGACTTGATCGCGTTCGACAATCAATTTCCTCTCCTGTCACTTTTTCAAACAAAAACCTACGCTCAGAGCCAAGGAATTTTGCCAGGCATTGCAAACAATGTCCCAAACAATATTTGAAAATTATAATATTAAAAGACCAACGATACCGAGTACTAATATTTTTGAAGAATTAAACCTAAATATTTCAACCATTAAAGAAAATATTTAATGCTAAATAAGAACCATAAAGTTTCCTAGAGCAACAGCTCGCCACTAAGCGTTGAAATGTCTCGCTGTGCGGATAGATGGCGCTGAAAACAATCCTGTACCTGTCTTATTACAATGTCGCTGTGAGTATGGAACTAAAAAAAAAAGAAATTGCCTCAGTTACGTTTGAAACGTAACATTACCACCTAACTTAGATAAAAAAAAAATGTTTAATGTTAGTGAAACATTTTTTTTTAACATGTAATTAACTATATTGGCTATGCCATGAGGTTTACACAATCCTAACTATCAAGTTAAACTATGTTTATAACTAACATGCAAGAAAACTATCGACTAGTGAGAGATTGGGAGAGTAAATCTCGGCGGTGCAGCGAGCGAAGAATAATTCTAGGCGGGGTGCACGTCCGAGTTTTGCCTACTCCACAACCACTAAAAGCTAAGAGTAGACTGCAGAAACACCAGAACGTGGCGTACGGACAAGAAGAAAACAAAATTTCAACCTTATCGACTCCATGGAGGCGTGCAGCAGAAGAACACGAACTCCCCATGCACGGACCGCAAGCGAGAATCCAATGCATGAAATTAAGTAGACCACGAGTTAGCAGTCATATGCATTCCTAATTAAAAGAAACTACAAAATATTCTAAGTGTCAAAACCAGTGACACATTTTACCCCTCTCTCCCCTATTGTACCAAATGTGCAGAAGCACACCGAAGACTACCGTCCCCTTTCCGAGATACAAAGAGAAGCATCCAGATTAAACTATTTTATCAAAATATAAAGTTACGTAAGTATAAGTCCTTAAGAATTTGTCTCAACAGAAGTGAAAACAATTTCCCATATACTGTTTATAGAGAGAGAAACAGTGCACAACAAACAGAACGTACCTACCCAGAAAACTTCAATTTCTAATTAAAGTTTAAAGTTATTATAAAAAATTAGAGTTTTAAAAGAGATGGGCACTAAATTGCCCCAGTCTCCCCTTTTCTAGTGTCACTATGTGTAGGAACACACCATGAAATTATTTCCATAATATAGAACACAAGAACTAACACTTGAACACAGATCCAATTAAGTTTTAAGTGAAACGAAACGCATAGTTTGACGTATAGGCTTCCCATTCCAAAAGGTCGTAAGCGCCAAAGGAATTGAAAATAGAGGTTATCTACGAGTGCATAATGAAAAAATTTCGCTCCAGATGGGATTGAAACTTCATCCAATGTTCAAGGGAACATGGAATAACACATCACTGCACTTGTAATCACCATTTTCACTTCACAAAGCACTGATTCATCACTTTATTAGATGCACTAGACCAACCTTAAATGCAGAATAAGCTGACGCACTAAGCATCTAAAGACGAAGTCACATCCAAGAAGACTCATTGACAACGAAACCTCGATGTCAATAAGCAACAGCGAGCAAGCAAGCAAGCCGCAAGCAAGCAAGTCATAAGCCAGCAGTATCCTCATTGCCTGTAACCAGCCATAGAAGAAATCAAAGCGAAATCCAGCATAACAAAAACACTTTATTGGGTTATGTTGAAAATCAAACATAACAAAGACACTTTATTAGGTTATGTGAACTAAAGTCAAATCCAGGATATTCTAAACAGTGGGCGCCGTGCCAAACTATTTAAGCATGTAGTGTCATAATAATGTATCTAAATAACTTGCTTTGTTGTTTTATTTCACAACCATGTTCATGGAACATTTAGATAGCAAAGTTATCCAGTGTCAGTGACTCTAACCTAAAAATATTTAAAGTAAATAACATTTACAAGAGAAAGTAGGTATTTGTACCTTGCAGAGAGGCAATAGTACAGCGTTCATTTTAGAACGATAGAAATACCTGTGCAACATTCCTTTGTTGAACATTGCATAAATTAAAAGATAAGTTTCTTAAGATAATACCTATAGTAGTAACATCTATAACTAACATATATCTAATCGTCTGTTCAAAATCTGCATGCTTGCAATAAGAAAATATGTTTACACTATAAAGTAAAGTAAGATAATAATATCTAATAGCTAGGTACTGTCAATATGAACAGCACAGTATGTTCATTTTTAGAACACAGAGATGAGTAACATTTCTCATCATAAACATTACTTCTAAGTAAGAGGAAAAATTTAGTTTCTTAGACCTAACTATAGTAAGTAAGTGATTTAAGAGTATCAAGTAAAAGTAAGTAAGGCGGTAATGAAAGTTACTTTAAGAACTAAGTTACCTTAATTAAGAAATATATTTAAGTATCTACAAAATAAGTAGGTACCAGCAGATAGGCTTGGTACAGTGTTCATATGTTAGAACATAGAAAGTAGCTTCACTTTCAGTGAGTAGAAGTAATAAAAATAGAACGCTTTAGCCCTAAATTACCAGGCCTATAAAGCAATAAATAAATAAATATAAATATATTTAAAGCGAGACAGAGCGAACTAACTTTGACCTTCTAGAAGAGATGACCTGTGCCGAGAGAACCAGAGATGGCTGCGAGACAACGTTGAGAGGTATGAACCACCAGCAACATCCGCAGACCTGAAATTGACCAGCGACCAACAAGTTTGAGGAAAAAAAAAGCAGAATAATTTTTAGTCCTAGCGCTTGGTGCATTTTGAGAAAAAATAATGTTTTTAAAGTTTTACTTAATAGTGGTCTCTTTTTACATAGAAAAATGAGTGCATCTTTGAGCAACAGTAAGCATACATATGTAAACCTATTTTACATACAGAGTAGTATTATTATTAAATCTTGAGATAAATTTTAAGTACAGAGTAGTAAATCTTTAGAGAGTTTTTTATACAAAGTTTTAGAAAATACAGTTTCATGTTTTAGGTAAAAGTAATATTACATATTTTTAAGGTAATAGAGATAACATAGTAAAAGGTCAAAAGGTCAAAGTATAAATAATTGTAGGCAAGCAAACAGAGAAAATAGTGGCGTCTTAAAAATAAAAAGAAAGATGTGCACAGTGCATTACAGAGCTCAAAAATAGTAAAGAGAGATTGTCACAGACTGTGACAACAATATTTATAAAATAAAGCGTGGCCCCATACGTTGGGTGTCAAATGTAACAGGCTATATTGGTGTTTTGGGTTTTAAGAGCTATGGACTATCAGTGGTACTCAGGGTTCGTGGGTCTGACGCTCTATTGTCACACTACACGTCTGTGATATTCCTAAAAATCTATTTAATAACTAGAATTAATTTTAAACAGGGAGAATGAGAAAGTATTGGGCGCCAGCACGCTGTAAAGCGTACAGAAAGGTGAAAACTAAGATGAGAAAAGGAAACTATTGTTTAAGCTCGAGACAATTAAATATAATATCAATATTTTACACAAAACAGTAGTACAGTAAGGCAGTACAGAAAATAACCTTATGCTATTATCATACTAAGAACACTATGCTATGGCTCCCGTACAAAGCGACCAGAGAATATCTGCACCAGCTTCTTCACATGGCTGCGGAAATCTCAGTGACTTGATCGCGTTCGACAATCAATTTCCTCTCCTGTCACTTTTTCAAACAAAAACCTACGCTCAGAGCCAAGGAATTTTGCCAGGCATTGCAAACAATGTCCCAAACAATATTTGAAAATTATAATATTAAAAGACCAACGATACCGAGTACCAATATTTTTGAAGAATTAAACCTAAATATTTCAACCATTAAAGAAAATATTTAATGCTAAATAAGAACCATAAAGTTTCCTAGAGCAACAGCTCGCCACTAAGCGTTGAAATGTCTCGCTGTGCGGATAGATGGCGCTGAAAACAATCCTGTACCTGTCTTATTACAATGTCGCTGTGAGTATGGAACTAAAAAAAAAAGAAATTGCCTCAGTTACGTTTGAAACGTAACAACACTAGCGGCTTAAGATGCATTATAGCGGCCAAAACGGCTACTGTGGATCTTAAAGCTATACATGGACCTCTTAAAGACCTTGATGTCACCAGAGCCTGTAAGCTTAGAATATGTAGCTATTCTACAGCCGTTCTATGTCTTTAGGTGATAAAATATGTGCTAAGTGTCGCTTAATTGTTTGTTGGGTTATTATGCCGGATCCTGTGAGGAATGGCTAACGCATTTCCTGGTGTCAGTAAAGAGCGATACGCTGAGGAAATAACCTGAAAATTTTGTTATGTTCTGTCTCTCTGTCTGTTTCTATCTGTTTCTCTCTGTTCTGTTGTATTGTTTCCTAAAAGTCCTGTTAATAAATAAGCACATTAAGCGCCACTTTCACCATCCCACTAAACCGGGGATAGCCGGTCAAAGCGTTAACCCAGTGTCAAATTGTATAGGTAACCACGGTAACTCCAGGTTTAACCGATTAACCCCGGGCTATTGAATGATGCAAGTGGCCCTTGACATCGACTACATACATACCTACTTCCGATAATGATTTGTTTACTTACTATGAGTAAACGAAATACTCCTTTGAGATCATTATTATCTTTATTAAATAAATAAATTGAAATTGTATTTGGAATTATTGGCACCAAATAATACAAGTACCTAGTTCAATAAGTATCAAAAACGCTGAGGTCTGTATTTTGCGTCACGCCAATACCTGAGCCACCCGCGCAGAACTGGCATTTACGACTATATCAGACAATATTATATAACAACATTATTAGGTATATACTTGGAGATATTCTTCTGTACTTCCCCTTTGAATTGGGACTACGTAAAAGGCAGATATGAAAGAAACGTTTTCATTTGAAGATCACATATGAGAGATCATTGATGTTTTTATTCGAAGTACATTTATGGTTTCCTATATTAATATTTATGGAAAGGTAAACAAGAATTTGTAAAGAATGTTAATAATGTTATCATTTGCGGCATTGTTGTTGCGCTGCTATCTGCTGGAGACGACCGTGCTGCATCACTGCCGGAAATGCCAAAATGTCAATTTATCGAGAAATGTGTACTAGGTTTGACGTCTTCCGAGGTGATTTCTCTCTGCAATACTGCAGCAGTAATTCTGGTGCAGTCTGAATCCGAACGTCACACGTAGCAAGTTGTTATAACTTATTAATTAAGCGATAATTCGAAAATTGTGAACGTATTTATAATCTGATCATGTAGAAAAATAACTTCTTGACAACATACTTATTACAGATGTAGTGAATAATTATTTTACATCGTATTTTTTCGGAAACGTATGAACGAACTCTTGCTATTTCAAAAAGTACTAAGGTTGACTGAAGTAGCATGACAAATACGAACGTTTCCAAGAAAATTTGATCGAAAACAATTACCTACACAAAAAGTTTCAAGATGATGTTGGAAAGTGTCTTTGTAAACTAATAGAATCTTGTTTATAGGTTACTGCATAAACGCACGTAGAACAAGTTTAAATATTTGAATAAATATACAGCTTTTGTTCGCGTGCGTGATGCTGTCACATTCGTTTAGACCCTTCTGCTGAATAGCCTAAATTTATATCAGTGCCTATTTCCTCGACAATATACTTCTTCATGTAGATCATCATAGTTTCCTTTACGCCCAGATTCAACAGATGAATCACTTTGGTCTCGTGTAGCATAGAAAAATACTTTTTCCTAAGATTAATTTTCATCGAAGCAATAATAGCAATAAGATACCTATTTGATATTACACGCTGGGGGCCACAGACGTAACTTTACACAATAAAAAAACCCTATAGTAGAGCCCCACGTTGGGCGCCAGAAACGTAACTTTCACCATTAAAAAAACTCTATAGTAGAGCCCCACGTTGGGCGCCAAAAACGTAACTATACCATAAATCCCTAAAGAATACACTTTCCACGGAACTACATATTAAGAAAGTTTCTCCCATCAAATCAGCTTTATCAGACATACAATATTTACTGGCTTAACAAGTTAAACTGAAGCTGGAACAATGCCAACGCGGGAGTACACCTCGAATAACTTCCGAGATATTTATACACCCAATTTTCACTTTATTATAATTCGGATGCCGAAGGAAGAGTGCCAAGAAAAGTCATGGAATTGGTATTATAATAGAAACTTTTTTGAGATAACTTGTAAGTTATTTTATAGGTTTACTGACATACCTATTTATGCGTTTTTTATGACATTGGAAGCAAACAAGCAGACGATTAAGATAAGATATAGCATGATGGTTAGCGATTGTGCGTGACAAGTGCGTTGACCCCCTTTAAGATGGAAGTACGCTCTTTTATCTTCCAAGTTTAGTCTTCCAAACTTTAAAGATAAATTAAAGTAAGTAAGTAATCATTTATTGTCAGATTGTGCAATGCCAGTATACAAACAAAAAAAATGGCTTACTCAAAAATGTTCTGATTTAGAAGGAATTTATTATAAATAATTTGGAAATAGATTTAATATTTTTTTTTTATAATTGAATAATGTAAAATAGTGTTATTTGTAAGTTGAGACCTGCAAACTATGTCTATGTATTATGATTAATTTATATTTCATGAGTTTCATGACCTCAACCCAACAGTACGCTGTCACAGCGACCTAACAAGGAATCTTTCTGTGTTTAATTTTGCAAAAATTCATTAAAGTTATGAAACAACAGTAAAGTTCCCAAAGTTTGCGGGCGCCCAGCTGTGGGCATAATTGGTTCCGCACTTATAATTAGCAATCAAAAGGTACACTTAGAGACTATAAAATATTTTTTAGGGTTCCGTACCTCAAAAGGAAAAAACTGAACCCCTATAGGATCACTCGTGCGTCTGTCTGTCTGTCCGTCTGTCACAGCCTATTTTCTCGGAAACTACTGGACCAATTAAGTTGAAAATTGGTACACATGTGTAAATTAGTTGTAAATGTAATTAATTAATGGTATGATAAGTAATAAATTAGTGACCCAAAGATGGTTTTTTTTATAATTTTAAATCCCCCCCCCCCTTGTCTCCAAAACTACTAGGTCTAAAATTTAGAAAAAAAAACTCGTAATAGTTCTTTACCTATAATATGCAGTCAAGCGTGAGTCGGACTTTTGTACGGAACCCCAGAAAAGGCCACACTTGCACTTGGCCGGTTTTTTTATAATGTTAAACCCTTTTCTGGTCTATTTAACTGTGTTGTAATGTTTTGCTGTCTTACCGAAAATATCAAGAAATGGTATTTCTTACAGTGATTGCTTAAAGCAGCGGTCGGCAACCTTTTACCAGCCAAGGGCCAAATAGTAGTTACCGAAGTTGACGCGAGCCGCATTTTGTTAATATTTATGACTTTATTAGACATTGTCGTTTGTCAATATTACATAAAAAATAGTCAGGAAGGCTCGCGGGCCGGTTGTTGCCGACCGCTAGCTTAAAGGAAAAAATCGTCATTTTTTTCCTTTTATGAGAAAATAGTGAACATTCTAAGCTTACTAAACTTAGGCCCACTTGCAACAACCCACAAACCCGAGGTTAAGCGGTTAAACCGTTAACCTAATGTCAAATTGTACTGGTTACCATGGCAACTCCATCTCCGGTTAACCCTGGATTAGTAGAGTGGTGCAAGTGGCCCTTATTTATCTACATTACTATACTGAAATAGTAATCAAATAACAAGTTACAAGTAACAATGTATTACAGTAGGCAACCAAACAATAATTAGCTTGTATATCTGCGAAAAAAGAAAACGGTATTTCCAATTGTCTATGTAAAAAGCTCGAAATATAAAAAAAAACACACGCTTTTAATAAATTTCTCATGTAAATATATCCCAAAAACAATTAACAACGTATCATATTTTTCCCAAAGCTAAACAGTAGGTACCTATATTCTCTTTGCTCAGTCCAACTATTATAATAAAATCATCACGTGTTAATATGAATTATTTCACCGCGAGCTGTATTAACTATTTAGCAACTGTGTAATGACTGGTATGCCTAATTGTTAATACATAATTTAATTTGAATGTTGGATTTCATGTGGAATAATAGTTTTGCGCATAATTAAATACGTAATAATCACATTTTAAACTAACTTTTGTCAGCGCATTTTTCAAAACAGGGTGCCTAGCCAAGGTGACAATCGTTTGCGCTACAATAACGAAACGCTTTGTGTCTCTCTTTCACTCTTCCATATTAGTACGACAGTGATACTGCGTTTCGTTTGCTACGGAGCTTAAGGGTTTGGCATGTTGGCTACGCACCCAGTTACGAGTATTATTAGCGATTGGCAATAAAAGTTAGTGCGCTTACTCTCACACGTTTACATCGCTCTACTATATATAACCTGTAACCTAAGCCTGTAACTTATGTTATTTCAGACAATTTAGATCTATAATCCAAGCAAGTAGTATCCTTTCAACGTCCACCTCACACGGCGACCGTGCCAGGATTACATTCGTGACATTTTATATCACATTTAATTTTTAATGATTGGTTTTATAAAATAAATGGAACTCATTCCACAGTTCATGAAGAATATTGCGTTTTAATTAAAGAATTAGGTACCTAAACAAATAATGGCCAAAACAACTGACCTAGGAGTAATTACTCGTACTGCGTTGTTAGGCTTTTTTTTAAATTAATATTTGGCAAGTAATTATAATGTAATGGGTTGATACCTGAATATATAACATTTTTTTATTAAAGATTAATATAATGGGGAATTTGTTTAAATCTAACCACATTTTGGATACCTATACTTCAAAATAGCAACGTTTGTTAAATTGTTGTTGTTGATTATTAAAGATGTAATACTAACATACTATTTATAAGTGCTTGTTACTAGGCTAACATGAATAAAGTATGCTTGAACTTTGAATTTTGATGTAGGTATTTACTTTGAATTTTAACAATCAATGTACCATTTTACCAAGGACCTGAATAAATCAAATAAATGTACGAGTAAACTGTCACTCAGGATCCCAACAGCACACTGGGAATGTTTGAATTGTTGATCAATACTCGCACGTATCTTGTATGTACTCGTACACTACAACGCCATGAAAACGAGCCATCTTGAAAGAAGATTTCCGTATAATGTGCCCCTTTTTCACTGATTTTGTGTGTACGTACAATGTCGGTTAAGATTTGTCACTGTCCAAATAAACCGCGTAGTGACGTACGTAGATCCGTATGTAAGAATATTAATATTCTTACATACGAAATATTTTCGAGAGAAATATTTTCCAAGGAATACTGAACTCGATTATGCCGTGAAAAAATAGTTTTTTTTTCTTGGCCCCAATATTTTTATTTAAAAGTTTGCAAGTTGGATTTTGCAAGTCGTGCTTGACATAATCGCAACACACAATCGCGACACAGCCTTACAAATATGTTCGTTAAATATTATCATAGTATTGAATATTCAGAATGTAAGACAAATCGTCAATAACTCTATTCACCTATAAACAGAATTCATTTTAGTATAAGGTTTCAATAACTGGCCACCATCCAATAACTAGTCACATTATACTGAAATTAATTCTGTTTATAGGTGAATAGAATTCATTTTTAATACCAGGTGGCTAGTTATTAAACATTTACCAGCGAACATGCCCAGCATGCATACATTAAGCATGTCGAGCGTTTTTCGATTTAAAATACGCGAATGACCCGTTCTTAATCCTCACGGAAGTTTTGTTATAAAAAGTGGCCAGTGGGTAATTGAAGAATTACCCTATAGTAGATAAATCTTAAATATTTCCCGAGACATCACTACTCGTATTCCCAATAATCGTGCGTTCCCGACCCTTTGCGGTTGCTGTCGTCTTGTCAGAATCCCCATTGACAAGACACGAGGAGACCGCAATTCCCATTGCGAGAGAGTTGGGTTGAATTCTCGAGTAAACTTTGTGTTACTCGAGCCATTCACAATCGTATAAGTTTTTGACGAAAAAGTATTTCTGGTACAAGCTTTTATCGCTGACTTTACTTCTATTTCCACAGGCAACTAGTACTCATCGAGACAATTCTAATAATCCAATCACAATAAAATTAGTTTGCGTTGTTTTATCACAAGAGTTTCTAAGGGCAACTCCTGTTCCCATCAAACAAATCAGCTCGATGGTAGGTAGCATAATATTACATTGTCACCCAACTTACACATGTATGCAAATTTTCAGCTTCATTGAAAACCGGGAAGTGGGTCTAACTTGCAAGATTTGGTTACTAATACACAGACAACGGGACCGGTGAAACTAAATTGAATTGATTTTTAAATAAAAGTTGTAATGTAATGTAATCTGCGCGAGCTCCGGATTGAGAACTGGCGAGAAACGTCACAGGACTGGAATCAGTGGCGAGCAGTCGTGTTGGAGGCCAAGACACACTTTGGGTCGCTGCGCCAGAGGAGTAAGTATGTAATGTAATAAAAATAAATTATGATGCAACACAAAACTCCATTCTAGATACCTAGGGTTAGATAAAAGGCTATTCACTTAGAGAATTTCACTAAAAAAAAAATCTCAATTAGGTACCTATACTGGTATCAGGAATACACACAGTCCTATGACTTGTTCTTGGCAAGCATTTATAATAACACCCCTTCGGGCCCCTAATACCTTCTCTAGTAGGCTTCTAGTAGGCCCTTCGAGTACTTTATGTCGTTTCGCGGGCTTTGGACAGCCCTTGGCTATTTCCAAAGGGATGAAGAGTACCTAATGATGAATATTGTTAAAATAAAGGGCCTTATTTTAGACTTTTCTATTATCCCTCGGTTTGTGTGTAAAAAACATAATGAACCCTTTATATTTTTTATCAAGCCAAGGTTTTACCGTGGTGGTTTTGATGTTTGATGATGTTTGATATTTAATTACACACTTCGTTACGATAAGGGTAGGTACAGGCGTATAGCACTATATCTACCCGTATGAATGTTCTGCCTTAACAGCCACTGGAGTCTAAACTATATTGAGAATTCACCCAAACCACTAGTGTTTTCATTCGACAGTGTGACGTGCGTTCGCGTTACCTACTATTTGAATCCGAAAGTCACCTGTATTAAAATTCGGTTGCAAGCTTAAATATCTATTACAGCTAAATGACAATTACTACACCTTATAAAACAAAGTCAGTCAGTCAAAAACTACTGGACGGACTTTCATGCAGTTTTCACATATCAATAGAGTGATTCCTGGGGAAGGTTCAGGTGTATAATTTGCTAACCCGCGCGAAGCCAGGGCGGGTAGCTAGTTATTTCTAAAATAATCAACATATTAGGTAGCCCGATACTGTTCAATTTAGTACAGTGAAATTAAATAACAATTTGAATATTAAGCCTACATCGTTATACAAGCATTACTTTTACTATACAACGTAATAACAACCTTGTGTATATCATTTTACGATTGGTTTTAAAAAGCATAGATCTAAATGTGGATACAAAACGAGGCCACTGATTCGCTTTGACACTGTGCTTACTAATTACTATGTACATAATTATTAAATAAGTACTTTATGTAGCACGTGTTAAAACACGCACGTGTTAAAGCTTAAAATGGCGACTAAAACGTAAAATTTGAATATTATAACTAAGAAGTAGTGAAAAAAATTGAGAAAGGTATGTTGAGATAGTTTGGAAATATGGAAAGAAGACTAACAAAGAGAGTGTATAAGGGAGAAGAAGAAGTGGGAGTTAGAAGGGGTAGATCTCGGCGGACTTTCTCTGAAGAAAGGCCAGGTCAAGAGCACCCTAAACCGGCGAGCGTGTATGAATGTTATGAAAGTGAAGGAAGCGAAAGAGGTATGTCAGGATCAAAGCAAATCGAAATCCGTGGCCTCAGCCTACCCCTTCGGGAAATTGGCATCTATGTATGTATGTATGAATCATCATTTAATCTTCTTTTGCGCTTTGTTCTTAACTTTTCAATTATTGATGGAAAAACTCCAAGGGAAATGAAATAAATTGTCTGTTAAAGACGCTTACAGGTTTAAACATTTTTTTATGGCTTTCCCCTCTTGTTTTGGCAGGAGGGATTTTGCCAATGACGACGTTTTAAGACGTACCACGCACGATAAGAATGTTCGGTGAATAATTTTGATTTGGTATAGGAATTTGCTGGGAACCTAAAACAAAAACATTTATTGTTATGGACATCACAGACAACACATGACATATGTACAGTTTATTAGAAAAAGAAGAGAGGAAAGGGCGATAGTTTTGACAGTTAGGAAGCATGCCGACATAAGGAAAAAAATAAGAAATGGACTATAATGTAAGATGGGTTTTAACGTTATTTTGTTATATTATATTCCATTTCATTCGCATCGCCTCGCCAACAAACTGTTTTACAGTTTGCCGAAACTTTAATTATAGGTAACATTGTACTTTGAGTTTTGTAAAAATACTAAAAAAAAAACAAATTCGGTTGTCAAGAGGACCAGCGGCTAAATGAGCCGTAGCAAAAATGGTGGGACAATGCTTCATGATAAAGGATGACTCACGTTAGACCGGGCCGTGTCCGGGCCGGAGCTTCCGGCGCTTCGTTTTCTATGGAACCACGTGATCATGGCCATCTGTCATAGAAAAGTAAGCTCCGAAAGCTCTGGCCCGGATACGGCCCGGTCTAACGTGAGTCATCCTTAATTGTATAACACTGAAAAAAAGGAAATTGTTTTGGGGTATATTCCATTATTAAACTAATGAAGTGAATAAAAAAACATGTACCTACACAAAATCGTTTTTCTTGGTATAACTTTAGATTCTAAACTTCAGTGGGGTCCCCATATTGCTACTCTTTCGAGTAGACTGAGTTCTGCAGCTTTTGTAGTGAGCAAAATCCGTCAGTTAACTGATGTGAAAACAGCTCGATTAGTATATTTTAGTTACTTCCATAGCATTATGGCATATGGTATTTTACTGTGGGGCGGTGCTTCAGAGATAAATACCATTTTTGTTCTGCAGAAGCGGGCTATTCGAGCAATATATAAATTGAACCATAGAGACTCACTTAGAGATAAATTCAAGGAAATTGACATAATGACAGTGCACTGTCAATATATTTATGAGAATATTCTGTATGTACATAAAAATATTGTTAATTTTAGGAAAAATTGTGACATTCATAATATTAATACTAGAAATAAACATAAGCTCGCAGTGCCCTTCACACGGCTCCATAAAATTAAAAAATCATTCATGGGTAATTGTGTAAGATTTTATAATAAACTTCCAAACCATATTACTGAATTATCAATTAATAAATTTAAAAATTATGTAAAGCGTAAACTTATTTCTAAAGCTTATTATACCACACAAGACTACATGAGTGATAAAACAACGTGGGATTAATGGTGACTCGAAATAGATAATTCAATGTATGTACTTCTTTGTTAAGTTTTATTGACATTTGTTATTGACATTTAGATTTTATTCTAGAAACATTCTAGACTAGTATTTTTTATACAATTTTTTTTTATGTTTGACGATCTTTTTGTGAAATTCTTAGTATTAAATTTGATCTGTATAATAATCCAATATTACTATGGAATAATATTAACTTCAATAAATTGCTCTGATAATTAGCTTAAGATAATATATTATTATGTAAAACGTTCATAAGTGCTTGTTACTAGGCCTACATGAATAAAGTATTTTTGACTTTGACTGTGACTTTGACTTTGAATCTTAGATCTTGTATGATTGATTGATTGATTGATTGATTAATTGTAAGATTATTTTGGCATCATGTCAGTTATCTGAACATTTAAAATTTAATAGAGTAAAGCCCACAAACACGCCTCTATTCTTCTCTCTTATAAATAAAAATATAATGGCCTTAGAATAATTTAATAATTATAATAACTATAATAAGCTAACTTTTCACGTTCGTTAACATACCAAATTGTACGCACGCGTAAAATTCATTATTAAACTGGTTCCAACCTACCAAACGTAAAAAGAAAACAATACCTACCTTGAATAAAATTTGGTACCTAGATAAATAAATAAAAAAGAAAATAATAAGTCAAAGATTTTAAGATGATATTTATGACATAGTCATCAGTAGCGTGCCTAGGGTTTTGGAGTAGGGCAAGCCGAAAGATATGTTTTCGTAATAACTGTCCAATCTTCACTCTTCGGGGTCAAATGCATCTGCTAGCGTGACGAGGCGAGCTAATCATAGCGCACGTCTGCTACGGAATGAATAATGTCATTTTGTATTTTGTTAGACAAATAGCTCGAGCTTGGTTTGTCGCTTTGAACATGTTTTTCTAGAACGCCGTCATATTTTGATAGCAACGATACAAGTTCCAAAAAATTGCCCCTATTTAATGAAGTGTTTGACTCATCGTGTCCTCTAAAAGGAAGTTCTTGCTGTGCTAAATGGCACACAATATCGACTAACCTCTGAAAAACACTACGATTGTTGTCAACACGCATGTTATGTTTTGATATTTCTTCTGATAATTGTCGCGACAAAGAGGCCTCGATCCTTTGTTTCCCAAAATTGCTAAAAGAAATCACTGCACACATATGTTTACCGGAATTCATGTGCCTCTTTATTGCTCCAGATAAATTATTTAAATCGTTATAGCCAGAAGTATTCCAAACGTTAATATCGTTCGAAAAAAATATGCAACACCAGCAATTCATCTTATTTGTATGGGAACAACCAACAATCCAATGAGTTTTGTAGACGGCCCTACAGAAATTTCTCTTACGCGACTGACTTGACTGAGAAATACACAAGTCGGGTGTTGGTTTTGCCGCGGAAATTAGGTCCCGTTTTTCGACAAAGGTCAAAGACTTTACCTTGTTTTGGTTGACTAAAACGTGGACGCATTTCAAACCGTCACAAGGAACCACTTCTTGATCCATTGTTAACACTTATTAAACTAAGCGCCACAACGATGAACAAATTCACATTCACTATTTAATCAAATTCACTTAAACAAACTTTCGTTACTTTCGACTCGACCACTGACTCGGCTCAACTAAATAATAATACACTTGAAGTAAACGCGAACGCGCGCTGTGCGAACTTATGCAGCTAACTTCACACAAAATCCAAGCATAAATCGTCTTATAAAATTGCTATACATACCAACAAATAGTTACATCGTTCTTTGACGGTTTGTAGGCTGATAGTGCCCAGAGCGGGACGAAAAAGCAAGCACGGTTGCAAGCCAACGAGTGCGAGTTCGAGCAGGATAGCTAGAACATCCTCCGCCTGATTTAGTTCGCGCGGACGAGGCGCCACGCCGCGGCATAATTTTGCAACACGCTCGTGCCGCGGTTCGAGGCCGCTGTGGCTTGAATTTAATAATACGGGTTCGTTTGGCGCGCGATTTTCAAAATAATCTTTATTGATCTTATCACTACGTAATTTCGGTAAGGCAATTAGTTGCCTTAGGGCAAGCCCGGCTTTTGGGCTTGTATGGAAGTCCCGCCACTGATAGTCATTAGTTTCATATATCATTATTCATTTGAAAACTAGGTACACCAAAAAATGCGCAAACAGGCTCATCTCATGCATTATTATGACTGTATCCGTAAGTATGGAAAATGTAAGTTTTTTTTATGTTTATTTTTGTAGGTAATGATGATCTTTATGATTACCGCAAAACAAATTTTAGTGGACCAAATCAACAGGAAACTAGCCAGTCGGTGTAGACCCTCCATCAAGCAGCGCACTTACACAGACTTACTTACACGCAATCCATTGTCTATGGCTAACATGGGTGAGCCATTGTTGCCAGCGGTCAG
The DNA here is from genome assembly GCF_963556715.1 of Cydia fagiglandana. Classification (NCBI taxonomy): domain Eukaryota; kingdom Metazoa; phylum Arthropoda; class Insecta; order Lepidoptera; family Tortricidae; genus Cydia; species Cydia fagiglandana. The sequence continues at coordinate 19,741,066 of NC_085940.1, forward strand.
CCCGTGTGATTCTCATTGTAGGACTTGTAGGAATACAGTATACCTACACACTCACGTTTAGGTCACAGAATAAATAATAATATACCGGGTGTGGCCTGTAACACGAGCAAATAATTAAAACATAGATTGTACTCCTCAAACGATGACGCTTTTGTTCAACAACTTTTAAAAAGTATGAAGTATTTAGAGTTCCTATTTTTCATACAAAATGAATATTATCATCAATGGACGCCATCGCCACGCCATATCATTGTGATTGGCGTTGCTTGTCACCCCTTAAACATAACAAATTTCGCAATACATTGCGTCTTAGAATAAACTTTAAAATGTATTAAAAATCAAACCACAAGTTATTTTTAAAAGTTGCTGAACAAATGTTGGTCAGTATGAGGAGTACAGCCTACAGTTTAATTTTTTGCTCGTATTACAGGCCGCACCCGGTATATAGTCCTCCTCATCGTTTTCGATGACGGCGACCCTAAATAAATATTATGGACGTTGTTGTGAGCCCTTATGTGGCTGGCCAGGCCGAACTTGGTCTTAAACACGGTATTGAATAGGTAACACTTGCACTGCGTATAATGAAAATCGCTACAGACTTTTCGTGGCCTAAATCTAACGCTGTTATTAAACCTAAATAAGTAAATAAAAATTGCTGTGTTGGTGGGCCCGAGCAATCGAGTCGCTAATACTGGTCGGAAGGGAACAGGAATGCCAACTGATCCAAGATAATGTTCCACAATGCAACCTGCGTCGCGCCCGGTCACTGAATAATAGCCAAATCGTTGATTTATGGGCGTGAATGCAAAATTTTACATTAATCGTTACTTTTAGTCGATTTTGAACTCTATTTTGTAGCGGCTTGAGTTTAGTTTTCTTTATATTTTAGCTTCGATTCTTAAGTGAGGAAATATGTTTGATGCATAGATTTATAAGGCATAGATTCCTAGTCCGTACACCCCCAGTGAAGTCATTTCAAGTGCGACGCCACGTCACACTCGTATCGTCGTATTCGAACGGCCGTCGCAGTACTCTAAGTCAAATCGGTGTGTGTACACCTCCCGTTTAAAAATCAAAAACTACAGGAAATATGGTTGTTTGTACAGTGAATTGGTGTCACAACACATCATATAATAAAAACAAACCGCCCGATATTACATTTTACGCGTAAGTACGAGTTTAAGGTGATATTTTTACATAATCGTAAATACAAAAATCCAAATTTTCGTCAGCTGCCATTTCTTCTAAATGTTGCCAGTGTAGTGAATTTTTTTTTTCCTCCAAATGGGACATGACGTCTACATTCTAAAATAAATACGCTCAATTGAATTTCATTGTATAATTGTAGAAAATTATAATTAAGTTAATTATTTAGGTATTTAGTTTTTTTCTTATTTTTATTATGTGTAATGTTCGTTTCAGTTTTCTGACTGATCTGCTGTCTGCGAGATGGAAGGAAAAAATTAGACTAAATCGGAATGACGCAATATGGAAACATTGGAAACCGACTAAACACAGTCGAATATGCTCTGTCATATTTAAATGTATTCTTAATATTTTATGCATATTTATTTTGTAAAAAAAAATATTAATACTTATCAGCTATTTATTTAAACCTTATTTCACAAAGTACAGAAATGCAATAAATCCCAAAATAAACAAAAAGCTTTTGCTACAAAATCGAATCTACACACTTCCTAATTATTAATAACCAAGTGTGGATGTTGTTAAAAATCCCCTACTTTGAGAGATGTAAATGAATACTGGCAACATATTTTGTATATATGTGTGTGTTTGCTGAGCGTAAAACACGAGCGTCGCACTCACACATCCATCGTGTTTCGGCTTCACTTTTGGCAGGTTCAGTGTATTAGACTAGACAAAAAAATTCAAAATCGCTCTCCTTCTTGATGCGACTGGCAAATCATATTACTTTTTGGCAACCGGGTTTTTTAACCTAATTAGACCCCGCTGAATCCGAATTTGCCGGTTGCTCGATCGAAATCTTGACCGGAAGTGAGATATTTGACATTAAAGGTCCCTTTTTTTCGATTTTTCGTAAATAACTCTTAAACGGTGGCGCATAGCAAAAAATTTTCTATTACATAAGTAATCTACATAAAATTGCCTATAAGAAAGATTCAGTACAATTTTTCGCTAGGATCAATATTCAAAGAGATTTCAACGCGGGAAATTTAATTATAATCACTTCTAAGGTCCCGTTTTTTAGATTTTCGTAAATAACTCATAAACGGTGGCCAATATCAAAAAATGTTGTTAGACGTTAATAATCTACATAAAATTTTGAATAAAAAAGATTCAGTACACTTATCGCAGGGATCAATATTTAAAAAGATAATAAAGAGGGAAAGTTAATTATAATAAATTCTAAGGTTCTTTGTTTTTATTTTTTCGTTAACAATTTGAAAAGTATGACTCATAGCAAAACAAATCTTATACATAAATATTAAACGTAAAATTTCCTACAAGAAACATTCAGAACACTTTTCGCTAGGATCAATATGTAAAAAGACAAAGCACCGGGTAAGTTAATTATAATCAATTTTAAAGTCCCTTTTTAGTTTTTTGTAAATAACTCGTAAACGGTGACCCATAGCAAAATAGGTTTTTAAAAACAAATTATCTACATAAAATTTCCTCCAAAAAACATCTAGAACACTTTTCTCTAGGATCAATATTTCAAGCGATATTAAAGGAAGAAAGTCAATTACAATCAGTTCACAGGTCACTTTTTTTTAGTTTTTCGTAAATAACTCGTAAACGGTAACCCGTTGCAAAACAATATTCTACATAAATACTAAACATAAAATTGTCCACAAAAAAGGTTCTGTACACTTTTTGGCTACGATCAATATTTAAAGAGGTATTAAAGGGGGTAAGTTAATTATATTCAATTTCCAGGTCCCTATTTTTAGGTTGTCGTCTATATAGGTAAAGAACTAGTTTATTTTATTTTATTTTAAAAATGTAGACCCAGTAGTTTCGGAGATAAAGGGGATGATGGTCATTTTTTGTATTTTAATGTTTTATTTTATCTCCTAAACTATTGGGACTAAAATTTTGAATAAATATACAGAATAGAACCTCTATAGATGACAGGAAAACCTATTAGAATTATGCAGTCAAGCGCGAGTCGGGCATTACTTAGTTTTTGAACCAATCTCGACAGGTTTTTTAAAGGCAATCACTCGCGTTTCACATATACAAAATACATTGTTAAAAATTCGGTAATGTACGGAACCCTTGCAACGCGAGTCCAACTCGCGCTTGGCCGGTTTATTTTCATTTTGAGGTACGGAACCCTAAAAAGAGAAAAGTGTTCCATATGTTTTTCGTAGAAAATTTTATATCGATTATTTATTTACAAGAACATTAAGAACTTATTTTGCTATGAGCCTTATTTTACGAGTCATTTACGAAAACCTAAAAATAGGGACCTGGAAATTGATTATAATTAACTTACCCCCTTTAATACCTCTTTAAATATTGATCGTAGCGAAAAAGTGTACAGAACCTTTTTTGTGGACAATTTTATGTTTAGTATTTATGTAGAATATTGTTTTGCAACGGGCCACCGTTTACAAGTTATTTACGAAACTCTAAAAAAAAGTGACCTGTGAACTGATTGTAATTAACTTTCTTCCTTTAATATCGCTTGAAATATTGATCCTAGAGAAAAGTGTTCTAGATGTTTTTTGGAGGAAATTTTATGTAGATAATTTGTTCTTAAAAACCTATTTTGCTATGGGACACCGTTTACGAGTTATTTACAAAAAACTAAAAAGGGACTTTAAAATTTATTATAATTAACTTACCCGCTGCTTTGTCTTTTTAAATATTGATCCTAGCGAAAAGTGTTCTAAATGTTTCTTGTAGGAAATTTTACGTTTATTATTTATGTATAAGATTTTTTTTTGCTATGAGTCATACTTTTCAAATTATTAACGAAAAAATAAAAACAAGGAACCTTAGAATTTATTATAATTAACTTACCCTCTTTATTATCTTTTTAAATATTGATCCCTGCGAAAAGTGTACTGAATCTTTTTTATTTAAAATTTTGTGTAGATTATTAAAGTCTAACAACATTTTTTGATATTGGCCACCGTTTATGAGTTATTTACGAAAACCTAAAAAACGGGACCTTAGAAGTGATTATAATTAAATTTCCCGCGTTGAAATCTCTTTGAATATTGATCCTAGCGAAAAATTGTACCGAATGTTTCTTGTAGGCAATTTTATGCAAATTACTTATGTAATAGAACATTTTTTGCTATGCGCCACCGTTTAAGAGTTATTTACGAAAAACGAAAAAAAGGGACCTTTAATGTCAAATATCTCACTTCCGGTCAAGAATTCGATCAAGCAACCGGCAAATTCGGATTCAGCGGGGTCTAATTAGGTTAAAAAACCCGGTTGCCAAAAAGTAATATGCTTTGCCAGTCGAAATCGTTTTTATGAAAAATATGACCAGTCTATATGGGGACTATCTGTCTATGCGTTATTAGTTTAAGGTTTGATGTAAATGGCGGCACATTATGAATATAATTATGAAATGTTTCTAAAAGCTCGTATAAACCGATTGCTATGAATAATATCTGATGACATACAATATTTCCATTTCTCACTAAATACAGCTAGAATACTCTAGATGGAGAGTTATCGAAGCATTATAAGTATATCTAATGACAAACGTAAGAAAAGTAGACACTGGGTACATAATTATATACCTACTGCTTACAAACAATAATATACCTAATCTTATGGTAAGTTTCGGATTGCATGGGAATGTATGTCTTTAAAACTATATATCACTTGAACCATAAAACAAGGTATTTTTTAATTGCTAATAATGTGTCATATTAAACAATATAAAACAATATGTTTTATTATGTACCCGCTGAAAACAAAAAATAACCCCCTAACTTACACTAGGGCTGATTTAGACGGCGCGCAAACTCGCATGCGATTTTAGTTTCATTGCGGACTGTGGATTACGTCCAATTCAACCGACCAATCAAAAGCCGCAATGGTATGAAACTCGCATGCGAGTTCTCGCATCGTCTGAATCGGGCTTTAAACGTACCTCGTGCGGGGTATATCGGAAGATCTCGTGCGTGCCACGATACCACTTGACGGAGTGTAACGCAGGGTCGTTGCGTTGCCGCGTATACTGGCAACGGAGTTCAGCCTCCTTGCTAGGGTCCGTCCACCGCGGGACCTCTAGCGAGGTTATTGTGTGGGACACCGTTCGAGCTGGAACAAAGAAAAACGCATTTTAATCTGGGACCACTGTTAAGAGCCCCAGATTAACAGTTCACCGGTAGGTGACAGTTCCAAACAACTGACAGGCTGATATCGTCCGGAAAACTGGTAATCTGTGGGCCCCTTTAATCAATATTAAAATATATATTTAAGTAAACAGTTTGAAGTTTTGAATGCTTAAAGTAGGTTTTTGAGTTTTCTATGTTTTCAATCAATCAATTAAAATATTTATTTTTGGCCATGAGTTACAGAGATGTTATTAGAATGTACAACGGTCTTCATGTCCTGCGTCATATAGGCGCAGTATTGCAGCACTATAGCTGCAGTATTGCAGCGCCAGGTTACTACCGACTGCAACGCCGTAAATGTCAACATTTCGGCCAGAAGCATCGATTTTTTGCTGTTTTAGTTGTACAAATACAAATGTAAATAAGTGAGTGCATATACTAGACGCCACACCTCTCAGACTCCATTACCGCCTGAAGGCTAGGCTAAGTAAACACATTTATTTCAATGACAGTAATTGTTTACGTAGGCACGAGCATGTAGGTACCAATTCATATTAAATGATTGTTACCATTACCTGGCTAAGTAATAAACCTTTTCTCAAAAATGGACGGCAAAGTCGACTTTGCCGTCTAAAAAATAGGTCGCGAAGCGCGTAGTTTATGGTCAGTCAAAAATTAAAAAGTTTAAAACATTGCAGTCCTGATTTTGGGACTGCAATGTTGCATACAAATTCCATTATTTGTCGAGTTCCAAACTTTTTAAAAGTTGAAATGGCCATATCAAATGAAGGCACAGGCCCATTAAACAGCCAAACAGATGATTAGTACCGCGACTTTTTAGCTGTCTCAAATAGTTTGGCGTATTTTCGGCAGAAAAATACACTTCAATTTTTTTTATTAAAAAATAAAAAGGCGGTAAGGGCTTTTTTCTGTGAAAATATATACGTAGAACGTTGGTTTTGTAAAATATTTCTATGATGTTTATATTTCTTGCACCATTTTTGAGAAAAGCACTATATATGACTCGGCTGGAAGGCTACTTGCTGGCTTCGGATTCAATTAAACGGACTCCCAAGGTCGTCCGTTTAAAACGAATCCTCAGCCTGCAAGTAGCTACTTCCGAGCCTCGACAATAATGTACTATTTTTCCTACTCGTCGACTATAATTCTTGAATTAAGATTTCTTATACCATACTTCAATTGGGTATTTTTAATGTATGGGCTCCCAACTCAACTATAATATTCATTACGATACAGTTTAGTCAACTATAATGAAATTGACCAATCAGAGCTCTCCGCGATCAACAGGACGAAACAAAACCAAAGCTCAAATTAATTATTTATTTTAGGTTATACAGTAGAAACAATTGGTTCATAAGTCAGAAACGCGCATGTGACACCCTTAAAATAGCAACATCCATAGACTACGGAAACCACTTAGTGTTGCTTGTTAGTCTCCATAGGCTACGGTGGCCAAAATCGAGAAAACAACTGTCTAAAAAATTAACTTAGCACGGAGCAAGTACCAGGGCCTCATGAGTTACGAGAAGGTGTCGTTGACCAACACGCCGGGCGCGGCGGCGGGGGCGCGTACCAGTATGAAGGTAGGTAGGCGGCTGCTTGCGTATCTTAGCTGTGTATACTTTTGGTTTGGTTTGTTTGTATGATTCTACTAATTTAAAGTATTATTTTTGTTGGCTCGTAGAAAAAGTATTGTATACAATAGTGATATAATCAAGCTTTTCAATCTCGTACCTGAGTTAGGCAACTCAGCAAGCTTCGTTGCCTAAACACGGTACTCGACTGAAAAGCTCTCTATTATATCACGATTGTATAAAATATAGGGGTGTACCGACTAGTCGCCGACTAGTCGGGAAAGCCGACTATCCGGCCACATTTGTAGTCGGCGATTAGTCGGCGACTAGTCGGCAAAAATGGCCGATTAGTCGGCACTTTATTAGTGAAAGAAAAACAGAAAAAAAGAAACCAACAGTCAATATTTACCATATGTTTTATGTCTATTTTACCAAAATACCTATTCAGGGTGTGAAAACTTTTGTTCATATCTTTTGATCGTTTGATCGTAATCGTATGGTAGTGGGCTGGTGTTTTCCTCTACAGGTCGATCTCAACTGATTCTCGTGTAATTTCATGGCCAAGTATACTGCCTATACTTAAAGGATTTTATTATACTTAATTCAGTTTTTGTTTTTTTTTTAATGGTGGAGCCATGGGGAACTATTAATGTTATTGCAAAATTTAGAAACTTATAAACAGGGTACGTTGCTCGTAAAGACGCTGACCACAGAGGATAGGTTCTTAACTGGCAACTACGTACGAGAAATAGAGCCTTGGAAATACCTCCTACAAGTTGTACCTATTGACGGTCTGCTCGGAATCGCAAATTAAAAAGAAAGACAGAAATTGAACGAGGATTCTTGTGATAGGTCTTTGAACCTGTAGAGAACACCTTTTAGCCAAGCAAATATATGAATAGCGCAACCAAAAGAGCAAAACTATTGTTTTTCACCTGAATTTATACGAAACTAATGATCTGGCCGACTAGCCGACTAGTCGGCCGACTAATCGGCCATTCGAACGCCGATTAGTCGGCTAGTCGGCTAGTCGGCCAAATCAATAGTCGGTACATCACTAATAAAATACTATTACTAAACAGGTCAATGCAACAGTAAGTACACTGACAACAGACCTGCTAGCATGAGCTGCGTTCTCGTATCGTGCCTTCCAGATCGGTAATTACCTACTTTAAATTAAGTATAATATCAAAGTCGACTCGGTTAAAAAAATTCACGTAGCCTGTTAAAAACAAGACAAGCGAGAAAACCCAAGCACCGAGCAAAATAAGCCTCTAGTTTTTGCGCCGCAACTTAATTCATTTTCGAGCCAAGTCCACAAAAATAAGTCTACTCGACTTCATAAAACTTCCTTCGCTAAACTTTTGTACCCGAGACAAGACAAATATTATGAAGTTACTCTTACACGGAACATTTGTTCGTTTTGCGTAATAAGTTACGTCTTGTGCAGATTTTTTTTTTTTTTATGAATGGGCTTGCGAATTTTAATAAAATTTTAATTTATTGATTGAGAGAAAATGGAGTTTTCAATGTGAAGATGTAACACAATACATTCAACTGTCGTACATACGTAGTGCATAATTTTATTGTTTTCCATCGTAATTTCTCGGAAACGTTCGTTTTTGTCATACTGTTTCATTCAACCTCAGTACTTTTTGTTTCGAGACTGACTGAAATAGCAAGTCACGTTCGTAAGTTTCCGTGAAAATTTAACAAAGCAGAGCTGTTTTTATATTGGATTATAACAATCATTACTCTGTAGAACGTTGTCGCTGGTTTATTGCAAAGTATTACCGCGACGAAATTAATGTGGCGGGGGAAAGACAAGCAAAACGGAGTCAGACAAGAAAATACAGAAAACCAATACGCGGCGTCACAGTATTGGTAACAACAGTAAACACAATTTTAAACAAAAAATTGAAAAATTCACCGCTTTGAAAATCATCGATCTCTTAAGCGATTTCGCTGCCTAACCTTATCATAAGCGCACAAATCTTTCCATTCCTCAAGCCGCAAAACGAGTAGACGAATCGCCTGATGATCTCAATTACCATCATCTTCCTCGCCATGTCCCGGCATATGGCCACGGCTCATGGGAGCCTGGGGTCTGCTTGGCAATTAATCCCAAGAATTGGCGTAGGCACTAGTTTATACGAAAGCTACTGCCGTCTGACCTTCCAACCCAGAGGGTAAACTAGGCCTTATTGGGATTAGTTCGGTTTACTCACGATGTTTTTCTTCACCGAAAAGCGACTGGTAAATATCAAATGATATTTCGTACATAAGTTCCGAAAAACTCATTGGTATGAGCCGGGGTTCGAAACCGCGACTTCCAGATTGAAAGTCGCACGCTCTTACCGCTAGGCCACCAGCGCTCCCATGATAGTCAATTACCGTTGCCCTCGAACACCAGCAACACTAAAAGTTGCCGACCTTTAAGATGGGGGTATGCTCTTTTTTGAGTCGTCTCAAAGTCGTACCATAACAAAATCAAAACTCTAACAAATAGTACTTATAATCTGAACACCTTTCCTGCAGGGTTTCAACCGCCATCCGTTTGCAAACACACAAAGTTCAAGACTCCGCTTCCGAACTCGTGGAAAACTATTTTTTCTCTAAACTCCAGACTTAACTTTCAAATATTTGACCGCTTTACAAAGAGAAAGTAATTAATGGCTCTCATTTCCTTAGTTTCGTCTTAATTAAGGCGTCCTTCGCTTTGTTCCGTGTCCTGCAAAAACGTTTTTGCGCTTAAAAGTAAAATTTCTGTGGTCAAATAATCGTTAAGCTAAATTTAGGATACTTAAAACGGAATTTCTGATAACGTCACGCCGACGCCGACCTGATTTACTTAATTAGAATTTTGTGCTTTAAATTTGTTTTATAATTCCTCATTATGGTACCTGTTTTAAAAAGTGTTAAGTGTGTAGTGTGTTTTGTAAGTGTTAAACAATTTTTTTTGGCCTGCTTGGCTCTTGTGACTTTCGATTCAATTTCGATTATGAATAAGAGTATCATTTAGACCATGTATTCTTATTTAGCCTAGGCCGGTATACAATTCAATCAATCAAACGATCACTCAATCATTAATCAGTTGATTGATCAAATAATTCATCTAGTTACATTTATAGCCGTTCAATCCAATCTAAATATAACAATAAACTTTTCAAGGATAGACTCTGTTGTGGAAAGTTGTTGATTTGTCTAGCATAGACCAATATTTGGGACTAACCTGGTGTATGACGTGGAGTTGTCTTCAGGGGCCCCTGTTCCTTCGATGATGAATGTAGCAACCTCATAGGCTGGCGTCGAGAGACTTCTTCAATTTGTGCTGAACACTTTGATCTTTGATTTTTTGTTTTATATAAGTAGCTCAAGCTTACGGAGCGAGCAGTTAACAGCGGCGTTTCGATTTTGAGATCGTTAGGAAAAGTAATAACGGCAACACTCGAGCTTCCAGTGTTGCGCGCTTTCAAAAAGCGTTCCGTTGCAGGCTTATCCCGTTTTGGAATATGCTAGTCGATTAAGTATTAACCGATTGAAAAATAATAAAAAGAAAATACGTAGTATTTGTGCGTACATATACAAAAGTACCGAACATGCCGCCGGCCATAAAATAATGCTTATTTTATCTAAGAACTATTATACAGAATGCTATACTAACTTAGGACTAAAAACATGTAATGCTATACCTAAGGGATGCCTATTCAACAGGCAGTGGGCAGACCTTAACTACAGGTCGCTTAGTAAGAGTATTACCGATGCGTACAGTTACGACTCTAGTAATACCGTCGGCGCCGGGATGCAGTTGATGCACGCGCGCGAGACGCCATTGCAATGGTGGCAGTGTGTTGTCTATCAACACTACTACCGAACCCTCCCGAAGGGGTGTGTTAGTATTGTCGTGGAACCATTTACCTCTTGGTTGAAGCTGGTGTAAATATTCTACGCTCCAGCGTTTCCAAAAATGTTGAACAGCTTGTTGAATAACCTGCCATCTAGCGAGGCGGTTTGGATTGTCGTTAGACAAGTCAAATTCAGGTAAAGACGTTAATGGTTCCCCGATGAGGAAATGTCCAGGAGTAAGGGGTAATGGATCAGTAGGATCATTACTGAGTTGACAGAGAGGTCTGGAATTACAGACCGCTTCAATTTGACAGATTAAAGTATTAAATTCGTCCTGAGTTAGTTTTAGTGTACCTATGACACGATGTAAGTGTCGTTTCAGACTACCTACGGCTCGTTCGACGAGACCGGCAAAATGCGAAGCATATGAAGGATTAAACTGCCAGGTGATGTGCATGTTTGTCAGCTGGCTGTTTATAGCAGTCTGATTTGACTCGTTTCGCAGAAACATGAAAAGTTCGGAAAGATATCTGTCGCAACCTACGAAATTCCGTCCGCAGTCGGAACGGATTGTTTTGCAATACCCGCGTCGGGATATGAACCTACGCAATGCGTTCATAAAAGATTCGGTTGAAAGATCAGGAACTAATTCCAAATGGATTGCTTTCGTTGATTGGCAAACGAACACGCATACATATGATTTATAAACTTTCGCGTTACGAAGTTTACTTGATTTAAGAAAGAAATGTCCCGCAAAATCAACGGAAGTATTTAAGAAGGGACGAAGTGATCGAACCCTAGTAGTAGGTAACTGAGCCATTGATGGCTGTGGTGCGACAGGTCGTGCACGAACACACGATACGCAGCGTCGTGTACGCATACGCACAGCATCGCGAGCACACAGGATCCAGTAGGTCTGTGCGAGGGCAAACTGTAAAGTTTGAGGTCCCACATGTAAATGGGTTTTATGATAGGAATCTATCAGAAGATTCGTGAAATGATGTTTCTTGGGTAACAGAATTTGATGCTTGGCATCATACGGTACGTTGGCCCGATTTATTCTGCCGCCGACCCTGAGGAGTCCGGCATCGTCCAAGAAAGGTTTCAGTTTCTGAAGACTTTTAGTACATCTGTCGTCGTCCTTGAGACGCGAGATGTCGTCGGAAAAGCATTCACTTTGGACAAGTGATATAATTCGACTGAGAGCTTGTTTGGTCTCAGGAACTGTGACATGTTTAGTCGTAGGACTATTAGTTTTACGACATTTGTTTATGAATCTTAACATATACGAAATGACGCGTAGCATCCTTGGAAGCGATGAAAATCGCTCAATGAACTCTAAGCTTTTGGGTTCATTGGTTTGTGTGAGAAGAACATGCTTGCGACGTTCTTCGTCGGTGTGACATACGACGTTAGTCTTAGGCCACTCAGACTCATTTTGACTGAGCCAAGAAGGTCCCGTGAACCATAGTTGATGGTTCAACTGAGATGGGAGAACACCACGCGACGCGGGGTCTGCGGGGTTGTCTGCGGATTGAACGTGGTGCCACTGCGAGGCAGGCACGTTGCTTGTTGTCTCCGCTATGCGGTTAGACACGTATGTCCGCCACTTGTCTGGAGACGAACGTAACCAGGCAAGAGTTATAGTCGAATCGGACCAAGCGTAGACTTGGTCGAAAGACAATCTACTGCTGTAAGCAGTGAGGACCTTTTTTATCAATTTTGATAAGAGATGAGCACCACATAGCTCCAATCTCGGAATAGTGAGCCGTTTTAGCGGCGCAACTTTTGTTTTACCTATGAGAAGGTGGGTGCTGATAGCACCGTTTGAATCAACGACACGAATGTAGACGCAGGCGGCGTACGCCTTTTTAGATGCGTCTGAGAAGCCATGAAGTGACACTTGATGTGTGCTAGGAAGCACATGACGAGGTAATGCAATGTCTTGTAGCAACGGCAGTTCGTCGATGAACCGAAACCACAAGTCGCAGATACCCTGTGGAGGAGCAGCATCCCAACCTGAGCCTGATACCCATAAAAGTTGGATTAAATGCTTCACGAATACAGTCATTGGACTTAGAAATCCGAGGGGATCGTAAATCTTGGCGATTTCTGACAACATTATACGCTTTGTACATTTGCGTGAGTTAGCTACTCCATCCGTTTGATAGGAAAAAACGTCAGATTTAGGGTTCCACTTGAGCCCTAAGACCTTGACGGAAGTGTCAGTGTCAAGTGCTGACAGAATGAGTGCGTCATCGTGATTGGACGCATCATCGTTTAAATGCGATAAGAACTCAGAACTATTACTGGTCCATTTGCGGAGTTCGAAGGTTCCTGCTTTGCAAATGGAAGTTAGTTGATGCTGAAGAGTGATAGCATCTTCAACCGTATCAACTCCAGTAACAACATCATCAACGAATACTTCGTTGAGAAGTACTTGCGAGGCAAGTGGGAAGTTAGCAGCTTCATCAATTGCTAACTGACGAAGTGTTCGCAAAGCGAGAAAAGGCGCGGAAGCGACGCCGAATGTGACAGAGCACATACGATATTCCTTTACGGGATCGTGGGGAGAGAATCTCCAAAGAATCCGATGGAAGTCACGGTGTTCTTTACAAAGACCGATGTAGCGATACATCATTTTGAGATCAGCCGTAAAGACAATTTTATGAAGTCGGTACTTCAGTAAAATTTCAGAAATGTCTTGATGCAATTTCTGACCAGTAAGAAGATTATCGTTAAGAGAACGACCTGATGTAGTCTTACATGAAGCGTCGTACACGATACGATACTTCGTAGTAACCGTAGTGGATGTGGAACTCTTCACCACAACGTGATGGGGTAGGTAGTAGGGGGGAGTGCCAGGACTCGCTGAGTCAGTAACTGGCTCCATATGTCCCAAGTCTAAATATTCTTGGATACATTTGTTATAGTTCTCACGTAAGGCAGGGTCGCGAGACAGGCGTGCCTCTAGTTTAGTTAAACGTGAGAGAGCTATAGTACGAGAATCGCCCAACGGCGGAGCATTCTCTTTGAAGGGTAGAGAAACTGTATATTTCCCATTTGCATCTCGTGTGTGAGTATCGACGAAGATCGACTCACAGCGTAATTCATCTTTTGTAAGATGTGGATGTTATGGTATGGATTCCAATTCCCAGAACTTTTGAAGTTTCATGTCAAGTTGGCAAGTGCTCAAGTTGACACTTAGTCGTTTCATACTTTCATATGAAATTCTACCACCTATCAAATAACCAAAAATGCTATTGATGGCCACAGGTGTGCCCGGTGGACCCTTGATATTATCCAGTAGCAGTATGCTATCCAGATAGTCAGATCCCAGTAGCAGTTCAACAGGCCGTGTTGAACGCAGTTCTGGATCAGCTAGATCAAGTTTTTGAAGGTGTTGAAACTTCTGAATGTTCCCAATTGATTTAGGAATATAAGCTATGTAGCTTGTCAAGTCCAGTATGATATAAGCTTCGATATGAAGCTTCGGTTCGGGTTTGTTGTGAGGTGTGACCTCGCACAACACGTAACCACGTGGTTGGACTTCGCCACCAATACCGGTAAGCGTGGTACCCGGTTGCGCGGCGTACCGCGGCAGGCCGAGACGTTGGACGCACGACTCAGAAATGAGTGTGGTCTGCGAACCTTGATCCACAAGGGTTCGCACGGACCGCGGCGTGTAAGGCCCCTGGTTCAAGGGTCGTAAATTTACAAGCGCAGTCGTGAGTAAGACCGTACAGTTCTTACTAGAAGGTTGCCCCGTAGCTCCATGTAATGGAGTGGGCGTGGAGGTTTCCGCTACTGAGCGCAACTCAGGGGAAGAAGAGGACTCCGTAGTCAGTAAGACGTTTGGAGGAGGCGCATCTTCATGTAATGAAGAGTGGTGCCTTTGAGTGCAGACGCGGCAAGCATGGCGCGACTTGCAGTCTTTAGACTCGTGACCACTAAATAAACAATTGGTACAAAGTTTATTTTGAAAAATGAAAAAATGAAAAATTATATATTTAGGTAAAGGTTTCGTTTTAACAATACAGTTAATGGAGTCTCCTAGTAAGTATAATTATACCTGTGACAGGAGACCCCGCTCTTCCCAGCTAACATTTTTGTTCTAACAATTTATTCGTTATACATTTAAAATTTGATTTAGTTTAGTGTAATCTAATCTAAAAACTACCTTACACTAACTTAAGCTAAAATATACATTTTTATTATTATTAAGTGTGTGCGTGTGTGTGTGTGTGCGTGTGTGTGTGTGTGTGTGTGTGTGTGTGTGTGTGTGTGTGTGTGTGTGTGAGTATGATTCTACTATTAATACATCTATACTGCAAAAGAAATAAGGGATTCTATTTCTTCATAGGTTAAGGATTTCAGTTTTTCTGTAACTGTAATTTTACATTTGTTTGATGTCAGGTTATAGATAGATACATAATTATTTATAGCATTGTAAAGTCTGGCAGATTGTGATTCATATTGCCTTTTTGCGAATGCAGACTTACATAATGGTACTGGTTTTACTCTTAATGTCCTTCTTCTGGAATTTACGCCCTGATTGTATTTAACGGTAGGGTGAATTTTTAATATTGTTCTTAAAATATATAGCTTTCTCATAGAGAGTAGACCTGTGGTCCTATATAGCTCTTTAGTGGAAAAGCGTTGAGGTTTAGAGAGCATAACTTTAATTAGGCATCTTTGTCCTCTTTCAACCTCGATGAATTTGCTTTTATTGCCACCGCCCCAGACTGGTATACAGTAAGACATAATGGATTGTCCAAGGGTAATATATAATTTGATTAGCAAATTGGTGGGAGCAATTTGTTTTAGGATTTTAAAAATCCATACAATCTTCCGTATCCTGTTAGTAATGTACTCAATGTGTCCGTGCCACGAGAGTCGCTGGTCAATAACTACACCAAGATATTTAGTTGACGTAACCTTTTCTATTTGTTGTGTGCAGTTACAGTTCAGGGGGTCGGTCAGGTCACAATTGTGAATTTTTATTTGTTGCTTGTGTGGCGGCTGTAGTATTTTATATTTAGAAAAACAAATAAAGTTAGTTTTAGAGGTGTTTAGTGATAGTAGATTTGATCTTAGCCAAGTTGATATAATTGCAAGGCTTGCTTCAGCTTTTTTATAACAATCATCCCAAGTATCACCGCAAATGACCATTGCCGTATCATCTGCATAGGAAAAGACCCGGCCATCCTGAATAGTAAGACTAGTCAGTTCGTTGATGTAAATTAGAAATAATGTTGGGCCTAGGACACTTCCTTGAGGAACGCCATATGTAACCGGTAAAGCCTCACTCACATAATTTCCAATTTTTACTACCTGGCTTCGACCATATAAGTAATCTTTAAAAAGTTCCAAGGCCTTACCTCTAATTCCTACACGTTCAAGCTTGTGCACAAGAGTAGCGAGAGAAACAGTGTCGAATTTTGTTCCACGAAATGTTTTCGTTCTTTTAAAGTGAGCGTATTAAACTTCTCACATTTATATAAGGGATGTGAATTATCCTTACAATACGCGCATTTAATTTTATTTAAATAATCCACCGCAGTTGTAGCATGTATGCTCATAGCACGCGAATTACGCGCAAGCGAAGCGTTATTATTGCGCGGTGCATTATATTGCACATCGGAGTGCGCGCGAGTAAGCGACATTGCACGTTTTCCCGCCATAGCATGGCGCGATGACGTCACCGCAGCTGACCGGGCCGAGCCTGCCGCTCCGCCAGCAGCAGCGAGCGCGGGCGCCGCGCGCTGCGCAGGCCTCGCGGATGTACTTGCAGTACGCGCGGACGCGGTCGTCACTTCAGATGCCGCTAATTCCTTATCGAGAAAATCGAGTAATTCGGTCACGTCAGGAATTTCACATGAAGTTTTCAATGATAATTCAAAACGCCTACGAATATTAGGTGTAATTTTGCGTAGCAAAATATTTAAAAGTACGAAACTCCAGTCGTCAACTGGTAAACCTAATGATTTTAAAGCAGTAATATTCTCGTGATAACTATTCATCAAGTTACGTAAGCTTGATTCAACCTTTTTCTCGTTAACTGACTCACAGTCAAAAATGTTGTCAAAATGTTTTGTTGAAATAATTCGTTTATTTTCATAACGCGAAATTAATACCTGTAAGGCATTTTCATAATTAGAATCCGTAACAGGAATAGACTTGATAAGATTATACGGTTCATCTTTTAAAAACAATAACAAATACCGGAAGCGTTCGACATTTGTTAAAGTGACATTGTCATGTACAAGTGATTTAAATAAATCATAGAAAGCATTCCATTCAGTTAGAACACCTGTGAAGGTTTGAAGCGATAAACGCGGTAAACGAATATGCGATTGATTTGATTGCTAAGTGCAGCAACCTGCATGTGACACCCCATTAAGTCCGCCGCAAGCAGACGTAAATGACGCAATGCTTTGTTTACGCTCCTCTTTAAGCGTATCTAAGGCAACTTGCACCTTAAAGTACAACGAATCGAATTGATTTCTCACAGCTAAATTATCATCGCGGTTGAATGACTCATTCTTTGCCGATAACTTTTCAAGTTTCGCTTGAACTTGGAAAAATGATTTTTTGATTGAGGCTAACTCTTTAACTCGAACTCGAAATTCGGCTGCATTATTCGAACAGTCTACAATTTTTTGAATATTGTTAATCGCTAAATCACGTTCGAATGTCAATTGTTCAATCTCCATAGCGGTCATTTTGTAGGAAATTGAGTGATTGTACTGTGTAAAATAATAATGTTATCACGAGATAACTAGATAAGAGACGATTAAACTATGTATAGTATATACGTTAAATTTTTAGATCTCTAAAATGGCTAGGTACTAGCAAAGTGTTAGTTACTTAAATAAAATAGTTATACAATTTGTCGCAAATTAAAAGTAAGTTGTAATTTAACATGCAATGTTAAATACAAAGATAGTATTTCCCGTCGGTAGAACCCGAGCTAAAGAAATCTGAACTCTGTGCCGTACGCAATACGAGCGACAGTTTATTCGATACTGTAATTATGACAGCAAACGATAACTTGGTTTTCCGGTACGTTATACCTGAACCTTAAAATTACACTTAAGTACGTAAATACTAAATGTAATGTAATGTACGTTGTACAAAATAACGAAATGAGTTGCGACAAATTATATTTAGACCTATTAGTACTAGGCAAATGATTCCTAGCGCGCCGCTGTATGTAACTACCGCCCGGTTCTCGGAAATAAAGACGAATGTAATTTCGCAAAAAGTGCTCAAAACCATAGAAAACTATATATAATTAGAATGATCTCGTTGAGATCTAACTGTACGTATCAGTATTTTTGAGAAATATCGCACGACGTAGCAACCTCATAGGCTGGCGTCGAGAGACTTCTTCAATTTGTTCTGAACACTTTGATCTTTGATTTTTTGTTTTATATAGCTCAAGCTTACGGAGCGAGCAGTTAACAGCGGCGTTTCGATTTTGAGATCGTTAGGAAAAGTAATAACGGCAACACTCGAGCTTCCAGTGTTGCGCGCTTTCAAAAAGCGTTCCGTTGCAGGCTTATCCCGTTTTGGAATATGCTAGTCGATTAAGTATTAACCGATTGAAAAATAATAAAAAGAAAATACGTAGTATTTGTGCGTACATATACAAAAGTACCGAACAGACTCTAACTTTTTGTTTTTTTTTTAATCTGTGGCACTTTTGTTTTTATTAAAAATGTATATATGCATAACTTCAGTTTTCATGACTAATCCCTATTTTTTATACCTACCATGTTTGTTGCAGACAAACCGCCCAACTGAGATTTTTTTTAAATAGATGCCTGCAACCATCGGATCACACAATTCAATACTGTAATCCCCTTCTGCGTTTACTTATATTACGTTCCAGTTCTATCTCGTTTAGAATATCCGTGTCTCGGCCTCTGTTTGCCGGGAAATCCCGTTCTTTTCGGGAATTCTTATAATGAAGGCTTTTCTGAATGTAATGATACAAAGCCTATGTCCATACTCTGCATTTCAAGATACGAGTATCTTCATTGATTGCTCTCAGAAATCACTCTGAATTTCTAAAGGAAATGTATAAAAATACTTGAAAAGGCTATATTATTGAAACAGCCATTCTAAGTTGATTGGGTTCTATTCACAACGATTTCATACCGATGATTTTGGGAGATTGAATGGTAAAAGGAAAGGCATGAAAGGAGCAATTTTTTTACAGGATTTGTGAAAAGACATGAACTATTTTTCATTTCAGAAATAATCTTCAGTTGTAACTAAAAGTAGGTAATTACTTAAATTATATTTGGCCATCTTGTAGACATCACTATGAGTATTTTTTTATACTACGTCGTTGGAAAACAAGCATAGGGCCCCCCTGATGGTAAGCAGTCTCCGTAGCCTATTGACGCCTGCCACTCCAGAGGCACATTCGCGTTGCCGACTCTAACATTCCGTACCCTCGTTGAGCTCTGGCAACCTTATTCACCGGCAGGAACACAAAACTATGAGTCCGGGAAGGGTGTTATATTCAATTAATTAAAATATGTTACTGTTTATCACAGACAAAACATCCTCCAGACTGAGCATAACGATAATTTTACTCCATGTTCGAGTCGAAAGTGTCTTTGTGTGACGTCCGTGTATTTGAACGTACCAATCATGGCACGGGACTTCGCTCACCTCGTCCCGCGCACCCCCGCCTATTTGGCATCATCGGTTGCATAAAATAATTGCTCTAAACTCGGTCTAGAGGATTCCTAGTCTATGCTGTTTATCCTCTGCTAGTGGACCTAGATCCCTGGAGAGAGACGTGCACTTTAAACATGGTCAAGTAGAGACTTATACAGGGTGAACAGAACATTTCTAGAGACTGAGCTGAAAGGACAGTATAATCTAAGTGATCTACAATCGAGCTATTATAATCGTCTCTTCTTCTTTATATTTAAGAGCTGTGCTCTTGTCGGTGGAGCAATCTCCATCTCGTCCGATCCTCTGCCAACTCCTTGACCTTCTGATACGACACGACCTGGACTTTTTCTTTTATTTGGTTAAAGTAATTGATTCTTGGTCTTCCTCTTCCTCTCTTTCCCTCTATTTTTCCTTCTATGATGTTCTTTAGGAACATGTCGTGTCGTAGCAGATGTCCAATTAGTACTCCTCTTCTATTTTCTATTGTCTTTATTATGTTTCTTTTCTCGTTAATCCTATCCAGAACCCTATCATTTGATATTTTTTCCGTCCAACTAATCCCTTCCATTCTCCGCCAACACCACATTTCAAAGCTTTCTAATCTTTCTCTCTCTCTTTGTGTCAGTGTCCACGTTTCGCAGGCGTATAAGGCGATGCTCCAAATGTAAGATTTAATAAAATGTTTTTTAGTGTTAGTAGACATTTTTAATTTGAAAATATGTTTTTTATTGTTGAAGGCTTGTTTGGCTATTGCGATTCGAGTAATGATATCTTGACTACATCTTGATTTATTATTAATGATACTCCCGAGATATTTAAAGCTATCGACTTGTTCCAAAATAGTGTCATTCAGTTTAATTGGTCTTTGTCTCGTATATAATTTTGATGCTGTTAAGATTTTTGTTTTGCTGATATTAATTTTTAAATCTGATTCCTGTAAAATTGAGTTCATATTGTTAAGCAATAGTTCTAGTTGTTCACTGTCTTCTGCGAATGCTGCTATATCATCAGCATAGCGTACGAAATGTATCTTGTTCCCGTTGAACTTGACTCCACCCTGGTCCTTCTCTATTATTTTGTTAATGGAGGTTTCTATGAAGGCGTTAAAAATAAATGGCGATAGTGGACACCCCTGTCTTATTCCTTGTTTGATCTTAATGCTTTCCTTTTCTTCCCCTATTGTCGTATATAAAAAATGATATTGTTGTGTATGAGAAATAATCAGGTTTTTAAAATGTCTAAATGATTAATGGAAATAGTGCCTCGGATAAGATCCGCAGTGAAACATTGGACTATTGGAGTGCAAGGGTCCTCTTGTTACTCTAACCTGGTTAATGGGAACTTGATAGGATATTGAAAAGATAAGACCAAATATATGACATGCAATTTAATACAATTCGCTAACTACTACAATGCACTCCGCTTTAGGGCGGGCGCTGCTCAGAATACAATCGGTTTCTCTAAACTGTCGGCGGTTATGGGATGACACTATAGTAAACCTTAATCTACGATCGCGAGATGAACGAGACGCGGGGTTTTGGCCAAAACCTGGGATAAAAGTCTAGTGCACTCACGGGTACCGAACGTAGCTATCATCCACAGGCCCGCTGGTATTTAACGCAGCAGGCGGATCGCTGACGGTGGGCGACGGGCGTTCCTCAAGCTCCGGCTTTGGCAAGCCCGGGCGAGAACAACCCGCGGCGCTCAGGAGTTCCACAAGAAGGACCCGCGCGATGATACCTTGGGATCGTCGGACCGCGGCAAGGCTGTCCGACACACGGCTCGCGGGTCAAGGCCGTGCCCTACGGCTTGATGGTGGCGCCAACGTGTCGCGCCTCGGAGTCGACAGGCCACGCAAGTGAAGGGGAGGCCTGTGTGAAGCACCTCGGGATCGCCAGGCGGCACGCAGTCCACAGGCCTTGGAAACTGCGCCCTGCGGTGAAAACCAGCGTCCCCACGACGCTCAGCACATCAGGGAGCGCGCAACGGCGCTCGGAGCAACGCGACCGTCGGCCATGCTTGCTCTCGCCGGCGGCACGGAAAGCACTCGGTGGGCTACGCCCTTTTCGCGCACAACACATACACACACGGCGCACCTTACATATATCCCAATCTTCCACCGGCCAGGGCAGGCGGCGGAAGGGGGCGAGGCGGTTTATTTCGATATTCAATTAGGAACTGTCTAAATGCTAGCGTGCCCCAGTACCAACTCTCCATCCATTGTCCATTCTAGCAAAATCCACAGCCCTCCGTTTCGATCCATATCGACGCATCAAACGTCAAACCAACTTAAACCTTTTCCAAATCATATGACTCTCGAAAAAATATCAATGCTCATTAATACTTGTAATATTTTAAGTGGTTAATAATAATTACTAATAATTATATTTCTATCGTACGTTTCCTACCTTGTTTCATTCAGAATACCTTCTTTCCGATGCGGTAACTAAACGCATAGTCTACTCTCTGACAGTTCTCCTGTCAAAATTTCAACCTTTTCACACCTTCATATTCACTATTTATGTTTCATAAAAATTCCGAAAATGATTCTAAAATACTAATTAAATTAGGAAGTGACCTATTTGAGCAGTTGGGGTAGACCAGGGGGATCATTTTGATATGCATGAAGCCAGGTTTGGTTCACCAATCTCCGCGCAATCTGGGTGACAAGTTCCGTTCAAGTGGCATACTCTTTAGCCTTGTTTCTTCGAAACCAGTTAACCAGGAGGCAGGATACGCCAACCAACCTACAGCTGAGAAGGTACATTATAGTTTTACCTAAGTGTCATACTCTGGTGTATGTTATTTTGTTGGAAATGCGACAGTCATGTTGTACCGGTTATCTTGTATGGAAAAACATGTATTTATCCTAGGCAAATACGTAGCATCGCTACAATATCCCCTCTCTCGGCAAAGAGGTTAAGCGCCGCTTAACCGAGGCAGCCGGGGTAACCGGAGAAAAAAAAATCTTTTCCCAAAAAATCATCTGGTCCAGTAGGACATTAACTATACATGCGGACATATACATGCGCTCCATATTTATTATCGTTTGACACTAAACCTATATTTATTTGTTTCGTATGCTACTTAATATTTATCTTTAATTTACCTATATTATGTTCTAGAACTATAACGTAGACGTATACCTCTTAACACTATGCTGTGGTCATATCATGACTATCACATGTTTCACATTAGAAATCACAGCGTGTGGCCACCACACTGTGGTTTCTGCTACTCAACTAAAAAATATAACCTAGATTTCCTTTGAAATAGTCTTAAGTTGTATAATGTAGTCGCTATAGTTAATAACGAGCTAACTCTCATTTTGAGGCTAATTGATATCTTTTAATGCTAACAAAAATATTAGTTAGCTTTGATTAGGCTAATTTATTCTAATTAATTAGTATATTACATGTATTTCTATTCCTAATGTAATGCTACCTATTGATATACTAATGGTTATGTTTTACTATAGCATGCTCTGCTATGCCTATATTCCTACAAATACAAAGCCACTAGTACCCTAATATAATGTGGTTACTAGTTGGTAGTTTTTATTTATTACTTATACTAGCAATAGTGGAAGTTACTTGTAACCCGCACTTAAATCAAACTCCTATATGCAGCCAATGGGCTTGCATTAATTGAAAAAGAAAAAACTTGGTTTTCTTTTCCATGTCCTACTTAGTGTATTATATCCACCATAATTGAGTCACCCTGGGCCCTTAGGGTATGTAGTTACTTATAAAATTTGATTTCCTAGGAAATGCTTGGAACAAATGTTGACCAGTTGGGTCAAAGAAGCATGTATGCTTGAAAAAAAAAGAATGGGCTAAATCTTAGTATGCCCTAATAATATAAAATAAATTGTTACGTGTGACATACACCTTGTGGGACTTTAATTATGTCCTTGACATGATACTTTCCAATTTTACCCGTGTCTATCTCCTGAAGATCATATACGACATCCGAATGCTTCTTAATGACTTTGCATTTCAGGAAGCGCGGTGCCAATTTTGCGGAGAAGAAGTGTGCTGCATTTGACTGTACAAAATTACGCCTCCATACGATATCGCCTACGCTTAGCCGCAGTTCCTTACGGCGCAGGTTATATCGTACCGCGTTTTGTTTGTACGCTTTGGTCAAAGCATCAGTGACGCGCTGGAAGATATCTGCCATCTCGTTGAGAGCAGTTGCTCTGTCGGACCGGTTGGAAATTTGGAGGTCGTCTAACGAATTTGGAATACCGCCCCTAATGGAATGCAGCATGCCATCCGTCATCATCTCTCGCCCCTTTGCCAACAAGAATGGTGTATGCCCCGTTACAATATTAATAGTGCTATTCAAAGATAGCTGGATTTGCGGTAGGTACTTGGACCAGTTCCTTTGGTCTTGTCCTACTAAAATAGCTAGGCAAGTCTCAATAGTTTGATTAAAGCGTTCTACTGTATTAGATTGAGGTGCGTAATATGCGTTATAAAATATCCTTGGTATTGAGTGTGTGGCACAAAAATCTTTAAATTGTTTACTTTGGAATATTGTTGCGTTGTCGCAGATTAAAACACATGGGATTCCCTCTTTATTTAAAATTTCTGATTCTATAAATGTAGTTACTGTTTTAGTTGTTGCAGTTCTAAGTGGGTGAATCCAACAATATTTTGTAAATACATCAACTATAGATAGTATGTAGACGTGACCAGAATATGATTGTACTAAAGGACCTATTAGGTCGATAGATAGAGTGTGTATAGGTTTATTAACATTTTTTTGGTTTGTCATGTGCCCATGTGGAGGCTGATTTGAGTGTTTGTATGCTTTACACTTCTCACACGTGGCCACATAATTTTTCACGTCTGCATACATGCCTTTCCAAAAATAGTTTTCTTTAATTTTTGATAAAGTTTTAAATGTGCCAGGATGGACTGTTAATTTTTCATGATTTTCTTTAATGCATTCTGGTATTAATTCTCTAGGCAAAACTATTTTCCAATTATTTTCGGTCTGTAAATTTGATATTGGTTTTGAATATCTAAATAGTACTTTATTTTTTATTTGATAGTTTTTATGAAATACTGGGTTTGTTTCTACATTTTTAAATAATTTATTATACCAATTATCTTTAGAACTGCAACCTCCTTCGAATATTACTGCCTCAATACGTGACAAAACGTCTGGTACTACGTGCATGGAGCCTTTTTTATGTCTAATTTCAAAGTCAAAACAAGATAACTGCATTGCCCATCGCGCCAAACGACCTGAAGGGTTGTTTAGCGTTTTGAGCCATTTTAGCGACATATGGTCGGTGACCACCACAAAGCGGCTACCTTCTATGTACGGTCTAAAATGATTTATTGAGTCCACTAATGCTAGGAGTTCACGTTCGGTTGTGCTGTAATTTCGTTCTGTTTTCGTAAGCAACCTAGAATAAAAAGCTACAGGGTGTTCTATACCGCTCAATTCCTGAATAAGTACGCTCCCGATGCCGACGCTTGATGCATCTGAATGGATCTGGAATGGTTTGGAAAAATCAGGGCAAGCGAGCACCGGAGCCTGGGTGAGGGCTTCTTTAAGCGCTAGGAATGACCTCTCTGCTTCCACTGTCCAGTCTACGGTGTCTCTACCCTTCTTCTTGCCAATTAAAGCTGTCATCGGGGCTATGATAGTTGAAAAATTTGCCACGAATCGTCGGTAATAAGAACAGAGCCCTATAAATGCGCGTAGTTGCTTAGCGGTTGTTGGGCGCGGGAAATTTTTAATGCTATCTAGCTTTTGTGGATCTGTTAGTAGACCTTGTGAACCGACTATGTATCCAAGGTACCTAAGCTCTGATTTACAAAATTCGCACTTACTAAAATTTATAGTTAGACCTGCCTTGCTTAAAGCTTGAAAAACGTCATTTAAAATAACGATATGCTCTTCAAACGAATTGGTGGCTATGAGAAGGTCGTCACAATATGCAAATATCTTCTCGCCGTATTTATGGTGAAAAAGAGAGTCAACCAAACGTTGTAATTCACAGCCCGCGTTCGAGATACCGAACGGGACGCGTTTAAATTCAAATAGTCCGCGGTTTGGTACCACAAACGCACATTTTTGACATGACGTGCCGGAGCCGTCGACGTTGTCGGAGTCACATAAAGAAATTTGCCAGTAAGCCGCCGACAAG